>NW_026089507.1:300000-470000 GCF_933775445.1 Argentina anserina | reverse complement strand
TCCAATCGCTCTTTTGATTTTGAAAAAAAAAAAAGAAAAAGAAATGTCTTTATCAATATACTACTTTCTTATACACATTTATCTCTACCCCATAAAAGGGAATGGCTAATAGTTAGGGCTCATAAGAAATTTATAATCCACTCAGCGGAAAAGCTTTTACCGCATTAGGCACTAATATATTTTTAACGTCTAATTAGATGGGGTAATCATTCAAAAATTAAGAACAGAAGCTCGTTACTTTTTATTTCCCTAGAATTGGAACCTCTAGTAAGGCTCTACCCATTTATTCACTCGACCCCCCCAAAAAAATTTTTTTTTTTTATTTATTTAATAAATTGAAATAATATTTTGGACCTATTCATTAAGAAAGAATGAAATATTCTCAAAATTATACATTGCTACGACATGCTACTTTTTCCATTCATTCCTTTCAGGATCAGTCGTGGTCTTACAAACTCTACCGATGGTATGGACGAATCTGTTTCTTCATACAAATGTGTAAAAGATGTTAGCCGCACTTAAAAGCCGAGTACTCTACCGTTGAGTTAGCAACCCAAATAAACAAATTAGAATGTGTAGATACAATCAGAATCCCAATAAATAACGAAATTGAATGGCACAACACAATCAAACCATTAAAAAAACAATGAAAAAAAAAAAAAAACTCTAACCCGTTCTAAACATAATAAAAATGAACAAATCCGACGAAAATACAAAAATTATCAAATAAAAGATAAAATAAAGTCACAGATTTTCAAATATTTATAGACCGCTTCTTGTCTCTCCTCTCTTAATATTATCCATTAAATATTATTAAATTTATTAATTAGTATATATCGAGTTTTATTGATTTAAATCTTAATCAAAAAAGACTTCCTGTATGACAGAAAATCTAAGAAGATTATTTGAATGAAATAAAATCTATGGAACAGGGATAAATAGATCCATTTATCCACGATCGGATTATATTTATTTGATACACTGTTGTCAATATTAATATTGACAAAAACATAAGCATACAAAAGATAAAACAAATTCTAAATCGAACTAACAATTCCAATTTCAATAAATTTAAATTAATCAAATTATTTAATTTGAAATGTAAAAAAACGAAGGACTTGTGTTGGATTGGCACTACACTATATATAAATATAATATTAAGTGAAAGACTAAATTAAGGAAGACAGGGAAGAAGTAGAAAAAAAAGAGGTTTATTCAATAACTAAAATAATCAGGTTTAATCCTAAATTTTTTTCATAGAGTTCCAAGGAAAATAATCCCATCGGGGGTAATGTCAAATTTTTATGTATATAGACCGACCCCATTACTTCTACGTCATTTCTTATTTATTCACTTGATCTTTTTTTTTTATTTCATTAATTGAATTTTTTTTGTTGATTAGGGCTAAGTTCCGTAAAAACCCCCGCCTTTTTTAAAATATCATGAACAGTTCCTGTAGGTTGAGCGCCTTTTTCAAGGAAGTATAGAATAGCGGGAACATTTAAATAAATTTTATTGTTTATCGGATCATAAAAACCCACTTTCCGAAGATCTCTTCCCTCTCGTCGGGATCGAACATCAATTGCAACGATTCGATAAATAGCTCATTGGGATAGATGAACAATACCCCCCCCTAGAAACGTATAAGAGGTTTTCCCCTCGTACGGCTCGAGAAAATTCAAAATTATGTCATTATGTCTATGTATAGAATTACAATATCAAATATATCCATAAAATCATAAAATTAATTAGACTATTGATTTTAGTACTTTTTTTCTTATTCTTACCCAACAAAAAATTAGTCGTATTTGCACCCTCATAACTCAAGTTGGATAACTCTGAAATAACTAAAAATAGAAACCCTTTACTTTATTTTAGATACTTCATCTATTGAGCGGTCTCTAACCCTTTAATTGTCTGTCTTCTTTAAAATCCATTTAGATTCTTCATTCTGATCTAGTTGTTAAGACAATTGAAAAGGGTATTTCCTTGTTCCAGGATCTTTGCCTTGAATCATTGGGTTTAGACATTACTTCGGTGATCTTTAAATCCTTTCAAAACAGCAGCAACATACCATTTTTTGTGATTTCTTTATGTCAAAGAATCATACGAATGTTTGATTCCTGCATAATACACTTTCCTTTTGATTTGATCGAAAGAATTTTACTAATTTCAACAAACCTTCCTTTTTAATTAGAAATTTTCTCGAATGGGCTCTTTTATTTTATGTATCGAAAATATACTTACGAAGTTGTTCCAATTTGTTGATTGATACTAACCCTAGATTCTTGCCCCTGAAAAAAAAAAAATATATATACTTTATACTCGAGCTCCATCCTATACTATATTATATCACCCCTCCCCCCCAAAAAGGGGGTTACAGCGGAATATAACAAATGATGTCGAGCCAAGAGCACTTTCATTCCTATAATATATAATATAAAAAAGTGGTGGATGTAAGACTCCACAGCGGATCATGTCCTTCAAGTCGCACGTTGCTTTCTACCACATCGTTTTAAACGAAGTTTTACCATAACATTCCTTCACTTTGGAACCCATATGTAATTGATTCAATTATGAAATCGTGAATAATCATTGGTTCGAGTGGTACATAGTAATCTATACCCTTTTCTTCTATATGAAAAAGGGGAGTCTCAGCAAGAAAAAATAAACTTAACCCATTTTTTTAGATTAATAGAGATTAATAGAATTAAATATTGGAAATTCTATAAAAAAATAAATATTTTTTTTTTTACAAATTATTTTGATTCTTTTATTTATATAATTCGAAATTATAAACTATTTTTCTATGTATTGTAAAAATAAAATTAGTTAACTGAATTATAACTAATATAACATGAATAAATAAATATAATACGAATAAATCAAGTTATTTTAAATCTGTATAACATAATAGTGATAGAATAAATTCAACAATTTCACACTTCTTCAAGTACCAAGAACTCATAGCGGTTCGTTACAAAGATTAAATTGATTGAAAAATCTCCTATACGATATAATTATTTGCATTTTGCAAAAAATAAAGTTTTACAGCAAGGACTTTTCGTTTTTTATCATCCGTTTATCATTAGTAAGAGAGAGATAAATTTATATTGGAGTAAACTGTCTGTGATTAAAAAAAGATAAATAAAAAAACACTGATGTAAGAGAAGATTGAAATTTTACGTTGTTATTTTTTCATATTTATACTGTAATATCAAAATCATTATTATTTAACGAATTGCCACTGAATTCAATTTCCTATTTCATATGCGTGTTATTTCAACTCAATTAAATTTGTAAAAAAAAAACAATAATCACATTCTATACCAATACTCTACTCTTAATCTAATCTTAATACAGACAATCTTAATACAGAAGGCTGTTATAAAAGGCAACCTTATATATATATATTTTATTATGATATATATTTTATATTAAAATTTTATATTAAAAAAGGAAAAATATTATAATTTATAATAAAATATAGACTGGGTATGCTCTGGGACGGAAGGATTCGAACCTCCGAATAGCGGGACCAAAACCCGTTGCCTTACCACTTGGCCACGCCCCATTTATTTCTATTTGACACATTAATATTGGTACGGGTTATTCGTCAACTCCAGTCTAAATATCTATTGTTTTAAAAATAGATTACTAGAATTTTTATACATGTAAACTATACATGTAGACATAGAATTAAACTGAATTTATTGATCATTACATATAATTCAATTAAGATATTGTACGAAAGTATGATTTATTCTATTCTCTTTTGATTTGAGATATAGAAGGATTTTTGGTTGGGTGAGTTCAAATAAAAGGAAGTTTTTTGGTCTATCTTATTTTATTTTTATTCATTTTTTTTTTCTTCTATCAATAATAACATATCTAAATAACATATCTATAATAATAATAAACTCAATTAAATTTATTAACAACTCAATCAAAATAAATACAATTATCCCCAAAAACAAAATGTTTGTTATGCTTAATATTTTTAGTTTGATCTGTATCTACCTTAATTCTGCTCTTTATTCCAGTAGTTTTTTCGTAGCCAAATTGCCCGAAGCCTACGCTTTTTTGAATCCAATTGTAGATGTTATGCCGGTGATACCCCTGTTCTTTTTTCTCTTAGCCTTTGTTTGGCAAGCTGCTGTAAGTTTTCGATGATATTTTTAATAAAGTGCCAGACAAATTCATGATTTATTCAAAAAGAAAATTGTAGAATTAATAAGCTCAGATAAGTCCTATACTTTCAATTCAAATATTGAAATTATTGTACAACCGCGACAAATCTAGATCACCCCACTTTATTTCTTGGTGTCAAAATAAAAATAAAAAAAGTCGGGTATGTGGTATAAAAGTGGAGAATCTATTCTCTTTTTTCCTAAAAAAAATCTTGGAGATTGTGTAATGCTTACTCTCAAACTATTTGTTTACACGGTAGTGATATTCTTTGTTTCTCTCTTTATCTTCGGATTCCTGTCTAATGATCCAGGACGTAATCCTGGACGTGAAGAATAAAAAAATAAAGTTTTCTTTGCTTGATTTTAAACTCTTATTAGTAAGATTTTATCTATTCCACTTATTAATTTTTAACTAGTTAATAAAAAAAGAGCTTGCGATAAATTCGAAAGAAAATACCAAGTCATCAACTAAAACGGAAAGAGAGGGATTCGAACCCTCGGTACGAAAAACTCGTACAACGGATTAGCAATCCGACGCTTTAGTCCACTCAGCCATCTCTCCTCCCAATTGAAAAAGGATAATACTATGTTACATTATTATAAAAAATAAGGCTTGAAAACGCCCGTCATAGTATATACTCTTATTTTTTATTTTTTTATTTCGCCCGAGGGGGCTTTTTAGTTCCACGGCCCGGCTAAGGGCCGGGCCCGCCCTTTTGTTCCAACAAATCATAACTAAAAGATTTATTAAATTGAAAAAAAAAAAATAACTAAATAAAAAATTTGAATTTCTATGATATACCATCGAATGGTATAGAATCAAAGTGCCATTTCTTTCTTGGTTAGTCCTTTTATTCCGGTTCCGGTTTAAATAAGAAAAAGGAAACTCTCGTTTGTTGCTACAATGTATTTTTGTATTATAGATTAAGTTCGAAACAAAAACCTCGGGGAAAAATGTTATTGAGTTATCAAATGAATCCTCTTTTCCAAATCTCATTAGGTCCTCTGATACAAAAGGTAAACGCTCTAGTTTTCATAATGCTTTTCTGATCTTTTGTTTTCTTTTTTGATTAGGGTCGACAAAAGGTCCATTTATATACAATAATCTGATTGTAGCGGGTATAGTTTAGTGGTAAAAGTGTGATTCGTTCTATAACCCTTTTTATAGTTAAAGGGTCTTTCGGTTTGATTAATATTCATTCCGAACAAAAACTTTAGTTCTTGAAAGGATTAAATCCTTTCCCTCTCAATAAAAAATTCGAGGAAGAATATAAATTCTCGTGATTTGTATCCAAGAATCAATTTTAAATTGAAAGATTGGATTATGAGATTACGAAACATAATTTTTTTATTGGATCCATACTTCCAATTGAATGAGTATAAATAAAGGACCCATGGATAAAGATAAAAAGTGTATTTCTAATCGTAACTAAATCTTCAATTTTTCTTTTCTGTAGGGGGAATTGAAGCAAAACAGCTAGTAAACAATGTCTTTGGTTTACTAAATACATTGATAAATTGTTTTAGCTCGGTGGAAACAAAATGCTTTTCCTAAGGATTCTTTCAAATAGAAGTAGAGAACGAAGTAACTAGAAAGATTGTTAGAATATAACACCCCTCTCTATAGGGATCGTCTAGAAAGCGGGTTGTTCTGAATAGATTCAGACATAAAAGCTGACATAGACGTTATGGGTGAGATTTTTTATTTCGTTCATGTCTGAATCTGGAAATTTATACATCTTCCATAAAGGAGCTGAATGAAACCAAAGTTTCACGTTCAGTTTTGAATTAGAGACGTTAAAAATGATGAATCAACGTCGACTATAACCCCTAGCCTTCCAAGCTAACGATGCGGGTTCGATTCCCGCTACCCGCTTTTACTTTATCGTTTCGTTATAATTTTTAATAGTTTAAAAATGAAATATTTTTTATTTATTTTAAATATTAAATTTAAATAAAAAGGTTGAATGAATCGAATTAATATAATACATCATTGATTTGAAGACTAAATTCTTGAAATTCTTTCGACTACTTTTGCGAACAAGAAAAATTAAAATTGGAGTGAAAAGCGTCCATTGTCTAATGGATAGGACAGAGGTCTTCTAAACCTTTGGTATAGGTTCAAATCCTATTGGACGCAGTTTATTTCCATATGTATACATATGTATATATATACATTTTTTTTTTCTATGTCTATTTCAAGAAATAAGAAAGATATTTTGAATAACTTGAATAAGAGACGTTCATATTACATATTAATTATTTCTTTAATATATATATTAAAGAAATAATTAATATGTAATTTCTATAATTACTTTATATTACAATTTATTATAGAAATTCAAATTCTATATCAAATAAAATTATATAAATGAAATTGTAAATTAAATTAATGTACAATTATATATTAAATTAGATAGTATAAATTTTATATAATATATATAATATATTAAATTATATAGTTTAAATATTTTCGTTTTTATCTTTATATTAAGAATAACGTCTTATAAATTAATCCGTTTTTTTTTTTATATTAAATTTCGAATTTCTAATAAACTTTATTATAAACTATAATATAAAGTCATAAGATCATAATATAAAAGCATATTCTAAAGATTATATAGAAAGATTCTAATTTCTAATTAATAGAAAAATTGATCAAGATTCAAAGCAATCACTTTCTTTATACTTGTTCCTGAAGTAGAAAACGTTCCATTTGGTCCTGAATAGCTTCTTTCAAAAGGGTTTCCGCTTCCTCGGTAAATGTCTTTGTAGAAGATATGATTTCTTGGAACTGCGGTTTATTCGTTTTTAAGTAAGTCCGTAACTCAACAAGAAATTTCCTTACCTGTCCAATTTCTAATGAATCAAGATAACCGTTCGTTCCGGTATAAATAGTCAATATCTGTTCTTCCACCGCAAGGGGGGCGGATTGGGATTGTTTGAGCAACTCACGTAATCGTTGACCTCTTGCCAATTGATTCTGAGTAGCTTTATCGAGATCAGAAGCAAATTGTGCAAAGGCTTCTAATTCTGCAAATTGCGCCAATTCCAATTTTAATTTACCAGCTACTTGTTTCATAGCTTTAATTTGAGCTGCCGATCCTACTCTGGAAACAGAAATACCCACATTAATAGCAGGTCTGATTCCAGCATTGAATAAATCAGCAGATAAGAATATTTGTCCATCTGTAATGGAAATTACATTAGTAGGAATATAAGCCGAAACATCCCCCGATTGGGTCTCAACTATTGGTAAAGCAGTCATACTTCCTTCACCTAAAAGAGAACCCAATTTCGCAGCTCTTTCCAAAAGGCGTGAATGTAGATAAAAAACATCTCCTGGATACGCTTCGCGGCCCGGCGGTCTTCGTAATAGAAGAGACATTTGGCGATAAGCCTGCGCTTGTTTGGAGAGATCATCATAAATGATTAAAGTGTGTCGCTCACGGTACATGAAATATTCAGCCAGAGCTGCTCCTGTATAAGGAGCAAGGTACTGTAATGTAGCCGGGGAATCCGCCGTTTCAGCTACCACAATAGTATATTCCATTGCCCCCCTTTCCTGTAAAGCAGTCACCACCTGAGCCACAGAAGATGCTTTTTGACCAATCGCTACATAAACACATATTACATCTTGCCCTTGTTGATTGAGAATCGTATCTGTAGCTACTGCTGTTTTACCGGTCTGTCTGTCCCCAATAATCAATTCCCGCTGGCCACGCCCTATAGGGATCATCGAATCAATAGCAATAAGTCCTGTTTGAAGGGGCTCATATACAGAACGTCTCGAAATAATACCAGGAGCAGGAGACTCAATTAACCGGGATTCAGAGGATGCAATTTCGCCCCGACCATCGATAGGTTTAGCCAGTGCATTTACAACACGACCTAAAAACGCCTCACTTACTGGGATCTGAGCAATTCTTCCCGTTGCTTTTACAGAACTCCCCTCTTGTATCATCAAACCGTCACCCATTAATACAACACCAACATTGTTTGATTCCAAATTCAGAGCAATTCCTATGGTACCCTCTTCAAATTCTACTAATTCACCTGCCATTACTTCATCAAGACCATAAATACGAGCAATGCCATCTCCTACTTGAAGTACAGTACCCGTATTTAAAACCTTTACCTCTCGGTTATATTGCTCAATACGTTCGCGGATAATATTACTAATTTCATCTGCTCGAATGGTTACCATGAGTATTTCTTTTTTTTTTTTTTGTAAGAAAAAAATAATGCCTGCAGTAGAAGGACTAATCCGTTATTTCTTTCACCGTTCCAAACATGCCAATATTGGTACTGACGGTACGTAAATGTAATTCATTGTTCAAACAACTATTCAGAGTTCCTAGAGCCCCCTGTAAGGCTTGTTGAAAAACCCGTTGTCGAACTTGATTAATTGCTCTTTGTTGTTCAAAATGAATGGTTTCATTTTTGTAATTTTCTAACTGTTCCAAAGTCTTAGAAGTTGCATTAATCAAATTCAATTTTTCTCGTTCTATTTCAGAGTATCCAGTCATTCGAAATTGATCCGCTTCTATTTCTACTTTCCGTAAGCGGGCCCGGGCTTTTTCTAACTGGTCTAGGGCCCCCCGGCGTAATTCTTCTGAATTTTGAATAGTCTTCAAGATCCTCTGTTTTCGATTATCTAATAAATCACTTAACACTCCCTTTCCAAAAAAAATCAACACACCAATTGAGTTACAGGTGTCTAACATATTCATAGAGAAATGAAAAGATACACAATTAGAATAGTAAAGATACGCAAACGAGAAATGAAAAGATACACAATTAGAATAGTAAAGATACGCAAACGATGTAAATATACTCAGTTTGAAAGAAACACACTCCCTCACTTGCAAAACTCTCAAATTCAATAGAAACTCGCATCAGAAAGCCTTACAGAAAGATACTCAAACGAGAAATGAAAAGATACACAATTGGAATAGTAAAGATACGGAAACGATGTAAAGATACACAATTGGAATACTAAAGATACGCAAACGATGTAAAGATACTCAGTTTGAAAGAAACACACTCCCACACTTGCAAAACTCTCAAATCCAATAGAAACTCGCATCAGAAGCCTTACAGAAAGATACTCAAACGAGAAATGAAAAGATACACAATTAGAATAGTAAAGATACGCAAACGATGTAAATATACTCAGTTTGAAAGAAACACACTCCCACACTTGCAAAACTCTCAAATTCAATAGAAACTCGCATCAGAAAGCCTTACAGAAAGATACTCAATCGAGAAATGAAAAGATACAGAATTGGAATAGTAAAGATACGCAAACGTTGTAAAGATACACAATTGAAATAGTAAAGATACGCAAACGATGTAAAGATACTCAGTTTGAAAGAAACACACTCCCACACTTGCAAAACTCTCAAATACAATAGAAACTCGCATCAGAAGCCTTACAGAAAGATACGCAAACGATGTAAAGATACACAATTGGAATAGTAAAGATACGCAAACGATGTAAAGATACTCAGTTTGAAAGAAACACACTCCCACACTTGCAAAACTCTCAAATACAATAGAAACTCGCATCAGAAGCCTTACAGATATTTACTCAAACGAGAAATGAAAAGATACACAATTGGAATAGTAAAGATACGCAAACGATGTAAAGATACACAATTGGAATAGTAAAGATACGCAAACGATGTAAAGATACTCAGTTTAAAAGAAACACACTCGCACACTTACAAAACTCTCAAATTCTATAGAAACTCGCATCAGAAAGCCTTACAGAAAGATACTCAAACGAGAAATGAAAAGATACACAATTGGAATAGTAAAGATACGGAAACGATGTAAAGATACACAATTGGAATAGTAAAGATACGCAAACGATGTAAAGATACTCAGTTTAAAAGAAACACACTCGCACACTTACAAAACTCTCAAATTCAATAGAAACTCGCATCAGAAAGCCTTACAGAAAGATACTCAAACGAGAAATGAAAAGATACACAATTGGAATAGTAAAGATACGGAAACGATGTAAAGATACACAATTGGAATACTAAAGATACGCAAACGATGTAAAGATACTCAGTTTGAGAGAAACACACTCCCACACTTGCAAAACTCTCAAATCCAATAGAAACTCGCATCAGAAGCCTTACAGAAAGATACTCAAACGAGAAATGAAAAGATACACAATTAGAATAGTAAAGATACGCAAACGATGTAAATATACTCAGTTTGAAAGAAACACACTCCCACACTTGCAAAACTCTCAAATTCAATAGAAACTCGCATCAGAAAGCCTTACAGAAAGATACTCAATCGAGAAATGAAAAGATACAGAATTGGAATAGTAAAGATACGCAAACGTTGTAAAGATACACAATTGAAATAGTAAAGATACGCAAACGATGTAAAGATACTCAGTTTGAAAGAAACACACTCCCACACTTGCAAAACTCTCAAATACAATAGAAACTCGCATCAGAAGCCTTACAAAAAGATACTCAATCGAGAAATGAAAAGATACAGAATTGGAATAGTAAGGATACGCAAACGATGTAAAGATACACAATTGAAATAGTAAAGATACGCAAATGATGTAAAGATATTCAGTTTGAAAGAAACACACTCCCACACTTGCAAAACTCTCAA
This sequence comes from Argentina anserina, assembly GCF_933775445.1. NCBI lineage: Eukaryota > Viridiplantae > Streptophyta > Magnoliopsida > Rosales > Rosaceae > Argentina > Argentina anserina. The sequence continues at coordinate 459,162 of NW_026089507.1, read as the reverse complement.
ATTAAATAGAATCTCGCATCAGAAAGCCTTACAGAAAGATACTCAAACGAGAAATGAAAAGATACACAATTGGAATAGTAAAGATACGCAAACGATGTAAAGATACACAATTGGAATAGTAAAGATACGCAAAAGATGTAAAGATACTCAGTTTGAAAGAAACACACTCCCACACTTGCAAAACTCTCAAATTCAATAGAAATTCGCATCAGAAAGCCTTACAGAAAGATACTCAAACGAGAAATGAAAAGATACACAATTGGAATAGTAAAGATACGCAAACGATGTAAAGATACACAATTGAAATAGTAAAGATACGCAAACGATGTATAGATACTCAGTTTGAAAGAAACACACTCCCACACTTGCAAAACTCTCAAATACAATACAAACTCGCATCAGAAGCCTTACAGAAAGATACGCAAACGATGTAAAGATACACAATTGGAATAGTAAAGATACGCAAACGATGTAAAGATACTCAGTTTGAAAGAAACACACTCCCACACTTGCAAAACTCTCAAATACAATAGAAACTCGCATCAGAAGCCTTACAGAAAGTTACTCAAACGAGAAATGAAAAGATACACAATTGGAATAGTAAAGATACGCAAACGATGTAAAGATACACAATTGGAATAGTAAAGATACGCAAACGATGTAAAGATACTCAGTTTAAAAGAAACACACTCGCACACTTACAAAACTCTCAAATTCTATAGAAACTCGCATCAGAAAGCCTTACAGAAAGATACTCAAACGAGAAATGAAAAGATACACAATTGGAATAGTAAAGATACGGAAACGATGTAAAGATACACAATTGGAATAGTAAAGATACGCAAACGATGTAAAGATACTCAGTTTAAAAGAAACACACTCGCACACTTACAAAACTCTCAAATTCAATAGAAACTCGCATCAGAAAGCCTTACAGAAAGATACTCAAACGAGAAATCAAAAGATACACAATTGGAATAGTAAAGATACGCAAACGATGTAAAGATACACAATTGGAATAGTAAAGATACGCAAACGATGTAAAGATACTCAGTTTGAAAGAAACACACTCCCACACTTGCAAAACTCTCAAATTCAATAGAAACTCGCATCAGAAAGCCTTACAGAAAGATACTCAAACGAGAAATGAAGAGATACACAATTGGAATAGTAAAGATACGCAAACGATGTAAAGATACACAATTAGAATAGTAAAGATACGCAAACTATGTAAAGATACTCAGTTTGAAAGAAACACACTCCCACACTTGCAAAACTCTCAAATTGAATAGAAACTCGCATCAGAAAGCCTTACAGAAAGATACTCAAACGAGAAATGAAAAGATACAGAATTGGAATAGTAAAGATACGCAAACGATGTAAAGATACACAATTGAAGTAGTAAAGATACGCAAACGATGTAAAGATACTCAGTTTGAAAGAAACACACTCCCACACTTGCAAAACTCTCAAATTAAATAGAAACTCGAATCAGAAAGCCTTACAGAAAGATACTCAAACGAGAAATGAAAAGATACACAATTGGAATAGTAAATATACGCAAACGATGTAAAGATACACAATTGGAATAGTAAAGATACGCAAAAGATGTAAAGATACTCAGTTTGAAAGAAACACACTCCCACACTTGCAAAACTCTCAAATTCAATAGAAACTCGCATCAGAAAGCCTTACAGAAAGATACTCAAATGAGAAATGAAAAGATACACAATTGGAATAGTAAAGATACGCAAACGATGTAAAGATACACAATTGGAATAGTAAAGATACGCAAACGATGTAAAGATATTCAGTCTGAAAGAAACACACTCCCACACTTGCAAAACTCTCAAATTCAATAGAAACTCGCATAAGAAAGCCTTACAGAAAAATACTCAAACGAGAAATGAAAAGATACAAAATTGGAATAGTAAAGATACGCAATGGATATAAAGATACACAGTTTGAAAGAAACACACTCCCACACTTGCAAAACTCTCAAATTCAATAGAAACTCGCATCAGAAAGCCTTACAGAAAGATACTCAAACGAGAAATGAAAAGATACACAATTGGAATAGTAAAGATACGCAAACGATGTAAAGATACGCAATTGGAATTGTAAAGATACGCAAACTATGTAAAGATACTCAGTTTGAAAGAAACACACTCCCACACTTGCAAAACTCTCAAATTCAATAGAAACTCGCATCAGAAAGCCTTACAGAAAGATACTCAAACGAGAAATGAAAAGATACACAATTGGAATAGTAAAGATACGCAAACGATGTAAAGATACACAATTGGAATAGTAAAGATACGCAAACAATGTAAAGATAGTTAGTTTGAAAGAAACACACTCCCACACTTGCAAAACTCTCAAATTGAATAGAAACTCGCATCAGAAAGCCTTACAGAAAGATACTCAAACGAGAAATGAAAAGATACACAATTGGAATAGTAAAGATACGCAAACGATGAAAAGATACAGAATTGGAATAGTAAAGATACGCAAACGATGTAAATATACTCAGTTTGAAAGAAACACACTCCCACACTTGCAAAACTCTCAAATTCAATAGAAACTCGCATCAGAAAGCCTTACAGAAATATACTCAAACGAGAAATGAAGAGATACACAATTGGAATAGTAAAGATACGCAAACGATGTAAAGATACACAATTAGAATAGTAAAGATACGCAAACTATGTAAAGATACTCAGTTTGAAAGAAACACACTCCCACACTTGCAAAACTCTCAAATTGAATAGAAACTCGCATCAGAAAGCCTTACAGAAAGATACTCAAACGAGAAATGAAAAGATACAGAATTGGAATAGTAAAGATACGCAAACGATGTAAAGATACACAATTGAAGTAGTAAAGATACGCAAACGATGTAAAGATACTCAGTTTGAAAGAAACACACTCCCACACTTGCAAAACTCTCAAATTGAATAGAAACTCGCATCAGAAAGCCTTACAGAAAGATACTCAAACGAGAAATGAAAAGATACAGAATTGGAATAGTAAAGATACGCAAACGATGTAAAGATACACAATTGAAGTAGTAAAGATACGCAAACGATGTAAAGATACTCAGTTTGAAAGAAACACACTCCCACACTTGCAAAACTCTCAAATTCAATAGAAACTCGCATAAGAAAGCCTTACAGAAAAATACTCAAACGAGAAATGAAAAGATACAAAATTGGAATAGTAAAGATACGCAAACGATGTAAAGATACACAATTAGAATAGTAAAGATACGCAAACGATGTAAAGATACACAATTGGAATAGTAAAGATACGCAAACGATGTAAAGATACACAATTGGAATAGTAAAGATACGCAAACGATGTAAAGATACACAATTGGAATAGTAAAGATACGCAAACGATGTAAAGATACTCAGTTTGAAAGAAACACACTCCCACACTTGCAAAACTCTCAAATTCAATAGAAACTCGCATCAGAAAGCCTTACAGAAAGATACTCAAACGAGAAATGAAAAGATACACAATTGGAATAGTAAAGATACGCAAACGATGTAAAGATACACAATTAGAATAGTAAAGATACGCAAACGATGTAAAGATACACAATTGGAATAGTAAAGATACGCAAACGATGTAAAGATACACAATTGGAATAGTAAAGATACGCAAACGATGTAAAGATACACAATTGGAATAGTAAAGATACGCAAACGATGTAAAGATACTCAGTTTGAAAGAAACACACTCCCACACTTGCAAAACTCTCAAATACAATAGAAACTCCCATCAGAAGCCTTACAGAAAGATACTCAAACGAGAAATGAAAAGATACACAATTGGAATAGTAAAGATACGCAAACGATGTAAATATACTCAGTTTGAAAGAAACACACTCCCACACTTGCAAAACTCTCAAATTCAATAGAAACTCGCATCAGAAAGCCTTACAGAAAGATACTCAAACGAGAAATGAAAAGATACACAATTGGAATAGAAAAGATACGCAAACGATGTAAAAATACACAATTGGAATAGTAAAGATACGCAAACTATGTAAAGATACTCAGTTTGAAAGAAACACACTCCCACACTTGCAAAACTCTCAAATTCAATAGAAACTCGCATCAGAAAGCCTTACAGAAAGATACTTAAACGAGAAATGAAAAGATACACAATTGGAATAGTAAAGATACGCAAACGATGTAAAGATACGCAATTGGAATTGTAAAGATACGCAAACTATGTAAAGATACTCAGTTTGAAAGAAACACACTCCCACACTTGCAAAACTCTCAAATTCAATAGAAACTCGCATCAGAAAGCCTTACAGAAAGATACTCAAACGAGAAATGAAAAGATACACAATTGGAATAGTAAAGATACGCAAACGATGTAAAGATACACAATTGGAATAGTAAAGATACGCAAACAATGTAAAGATAGTTAGTTTGAAAGAAACACACTCCCACACTTGCAAAACTCTCAAATACAATAGAAACTCGCATCAGAAGCCTTACAGAAAGATACTCAAACGAGAAATGAAAAGATACACAATTGGAATAGTAAAGATACGCAAACGATGTAAAGATATTCAGTCTGAAAGAAACACACTCCCACACTTGCAAAACTCTCAAATTCAATAGAAACTCGCATAAGAAAGCCTTACAGAAAAATACTCAAACGAGAAATGAAAAGATACAAAATTGGAATAGTAAAGATACGCAATGGATATAACGATACACAGTTTGAAAGAAACACACTCCCACACTTGGAAAACTCTCAAATACAATAGAAACTCGCATCAGAAAGCCTTACAGAAAGATACTCAAACGAGAAATGAAAAGATACACAATTGGAATAGTAAAGATACGCAAACGATGTAAAGATACACAATTGGAATAGTAAAGATACGCAAACGATGTAAAGATACACAATTGGAATAGTAAAGATACGCAAACGATGTAAAGATACTCAGTTTGAAAGAAACACACTCCCACACTTGCAAAACTCTCAAATACAATAGAAACTCCCATCAGAAGCCTTACAGAAAGATACTCAAACGAGAAATGAAAAGATACACAATTGGAATAGTAAAGATACGCAAACGATGTAAATATACTCAGTTTGAAAGAAACACACTCCCACACTTGCAAAACTCTCAAATTCAATAGAAACTCGCATCAGAAAGCCTTACAGAAAGATACTCAAACGAGAAATGAAAAGATACACAATTGGAATAGAAAAGATACGCAAACGATGTAAAAATACACAATTGGAATAGTAAAGATACGCAAACTATGTAAAGATACTCAGTTTGAAAGAAACACACTCCCACACTTGCAAAACTCTCAAATTCAATAGAAACTCGCATCAGAAAGCCTTACAGAAAGATACTTAAACGAGAAATGAAAAGATACACAATAGGAATAGTAAAGATACGCAAACGATGTAAAGATACGCAATTGGAATTGTAAAGATACGCAAACTATGTAAAGATACTCAGTTTGAAAGAAACACACTCCCACACTTGCAAAACTCTCAAATTCAATAGAAACTCGCATCAGAAAGCCTTACAGAAAGATACTCAAACGAGAAATGAAAAGATACACAATTGGAATAGTAAAGATACGCAAACGATGTAAAGATACACAATTGGAATAGTAAAGATACGCAAACAATGTAAAGATAGTTAGTTTGAAAGAACCACACTCCCACACTTGCAAAACTCTCAAATACAATAGAAACTCGCATCAGAAGCCTTACAGAAAGATACTCAAACGAGAAATGAAAAGATACACAATTGGAATAGTAAAGATACGCAAACGATGTAAAGATATTCAGTCTGAAAGAAACACACTCCCACACTTGCAAAACTCTCAAATTCAATAGAAACTCGCATAAGAAAGCCTTACAGAAAAATACTCAAACGAGAAATGAAAAGATACAAAATTGGAATAGTAAAGATACGCAATGGATATAAAGATACACAGTTTGAAAGAAACACACTCCCACACTTGGAAAACTCTCAAATACAATAGAAACTCGCATCAGAAAGCCTTACAGAAAGATACTCAAACGAGAAATGAAAAGATACACAATTGGAATAGTAAAGATACGCAAACGATGTAAAGATACACAATTGGAATAGTAAAGATACGCAAACGATGTAAAGATACACAATTGGAATAGTAAAGATACGCAAACGATGTAAAGATACGCAATTGGAATTGTAAAGATACGCAAACGATGTAAAGATACACAATTGGAATAGTAAAGATACGCAAACTATGTAAAGATACTCAGTTTGAAAGAAACACACTCCCACACTTGCAAAACTCTCAAATTCAATAGAAACTCGCATCAGAAAGCCTTACAGAAAGATACTCAAACGAGAAATGAAAAGATACAAAATTGGAATAGTAAAGATACGCAATGGATATAAAGATACACAGTTTGAAAGAAACACACTCCCACACTTGGAAAACTCTCAAATACAATAGAAACTCGCATCAGAAAGCCTTACAGAAAGATACTCAAACGAGAAATGAAAAGATACACAATTGGAATAGTAAAGATACGCAAACGATGTAAAGATACACAATTGGAATAGTAAAGATACGCAAACGATGTAAAGATACACAATTGGAATAGTAAAGATACGCAAACGATGTAAAGATACGCAATTGGAATTGTAAAGATACGCAAACTATGTAAAGATACTCAGTTTGAAAGAAACACACTCCCACACTTGAAAAACTCTCAAATTCAATAGAAACTCGCATCAGAAAGCCTTACAGAAAGATACTCAAACGAGAAATGAAAAGATACACAATTGGAATAGTAAAGATACGCAAACGATGTAAAGATAAACAATTGGAATAGTAAAGATACGCAAACAATGTAAAGATAGTTAGTTTGAAAGAAACACACTCCCACACTTGCAAAACTCTCAAATACAATAGAAACTCGCATCAGAAGCCTTACAGAAAGATACTCAAACGAGAAATCAAAAGATACACAATTGGAATAGTAAAGATACGCAAACGATGTAAAGATATTCAGTCTGAAAGAAACACACTCCCACACTTGCAAAACTCTCAAATTCAATAGAAACTCGCATAAGAAAGCCTTACAGAAAAATACTCAAACGAGAAATGAAAAGATACAAAATTGGAATAGTAAAGATACGCAATGGATATAAAGATACACAGTTTGAAAGAAACACACTCCCACACTTGCAAAACTCTCAAATTCAATAGAAACTCGCATCAGAAAGCCTTACAGAAAGATACTCAAACCAGAAATGAAAAGATACACAATTGGAATAGTAAAGATACGCAAACGATGTAAAGATACGCAATTGGAATTGTAAAGATACGCAAACTATGTAAAGATACTCAGTTTGAAAGAAACACACTCCCACACTTGCAAAACTCTCAAATTCAATAGAAACTCGCATCAGAAAGCCTTACAGAAAGATACTCAAACGAGAAATGAAAAGATACACAATTGGAATAGTAAAGATACGCAAACGATGTAAAGATACACAATTGGAATAGTAAAGATACGCAAACAATGTAAAGATAGTTAGTTTGAAAGAAACACACTCCCACACTTGCAAAACTCTCAAATTGAATAGAAACTCGCATCAGAAAGCCTTACAGAAAGATACTCAAACGAGAAATGAAAAGATACACAATTGGAATAGTAAAGATACGCAAACGATGAAAAGATACAGAATTGGAATAGTAAAGATACGCAAACGATGTAAATATACTCAGTTTGAAAGAAACACACTCCCACACTTGCAAAACTCTCAAATTCAATAGAAACTCGCATCAGAAAGCCTTACAGAAATATACTCAAACGAGAAATGAAGAGATACACAATTGGAATAGTAAAGATACGCAAACGATGTAAAGATACACAATTAGAATAGTAAAGATACGCAAACTATGTAAAGATACTCAGTTTGAAAGAAACACACTCCCACACTTGCAAAACTCTCAAATTGAATAGAAACTCGCATCAGAAAGCCTTACAGAAAGATACTCAAACGAGAAATGAAAAGATACAGAATTGGAATAGTAAAGATACGCAAACGATGTAAAGATACACAATTGAAGTAGTAAAGATACGCAAACGATGTAAAGATACTCAGTTTGAAAGAAACACACTCCCACACTTGCAAAACTCTCAAATTGAATAGAAACTCGCATCAGAAAGCCTTACAGAAAGATACTCAAACGAGAAATGAAAAGATACAGAATTGGAATAGTAAAGATACGCAAACGATGTAAAGATACACAATTGAAGTAGTAAAGATACGCAAACGATGTAAAGATACTCAGTTTGAAAGAAACACACTCCCACACTTGCAAAACTCTCAAATTCAATAGAAACTCGCATAAGAAAGCCTTACAGAAAAATACTCAAACGAGAAATGAAAAGATACAAAATTGGAATAGTAAAGATACGCAAACGATGTAAAGATACACAATTAGAATAGTAAAGATACGCAAACGATGTAAAGATACACAATTGGAATAGTAAAGATACGCAAACGATGTAAAGATACACAATTGGAATAGTAAAGATACGCAAACGATGTAAAGATACACAATTGGAATAGTAAAGATACGCAAACGATGTAAAGATACTCAGTTTGAAAGAAACACACTCCCACACTTGCAAAACTCTCAAATTCAATAGAAACTCGCATCAGAAAGCCTTACAGAAAGATACTCAAACGAGAAATGAAAAGATACACAATTGGAATAGTAAAGATACGCAAACGATGTAAAGATACACAATTAGAATAGTAAAGATACGCAAACGATGTAAAGATACACAATTGGAATAGTAAAGATACGCAAACGATGTAAAGATACACAATTGGAATAGTAAAGATACGCAAACGATGTAAAGATACACAATTGGAATAGTAAAGATACGCAAACGATGTAAAGATACTTAGTTTGAAAGAAACACACTCCCACACTTGCAAAACTCTCAAATACAATAGAAACTCCCATCAGAAGCCTTACAGAAAGATACTCAAACGAGAAATGAAAAGATACACAATTGGAATAGTAAAGATACGCAAACGATGTAAATATACTCAGTTTGAAAGAAACACACTCCCACACTTGCAAAACTCTCAAATTCAATAGAAACTCGCATCAGAAAGCCTTACAGAAAGATACTCAAACGAGAAATGAAAAGATACACAATTGGAATAGAAAAGATACGCAAACGATGTAAAAATACACAATTGGAATAGTAAAGATACGCAAACTATGTAAAGATACTCAGTTTGAAAGAAACACACTCCCACACTTGCAAAACTCTCAAATTCAATAGAAACTCGCATCAGAAAGCCTTACAGAAAGATACTTAAACGAGAAATGAAAAGATACACAATTGGAATAGTAAAGATACGCAAACGATGTAAAGATACGCAATTGGAATTGTAAAGATACGCAAACTATGTAAAGATACTCAGTTTGAAAGAAACACACTCCCACACTTGCAAAACTCTCAAATTCAATAGAAACTCGCATCAGAAAGCCTTACAGAAAGATACTCAAACGAGAAATGAAAAGATACACAATTGGAATAGTAAAGATACGCAAACGATGTAAAGATACACAATTGGAATAGTAAAGATACGCAAACAATGTAAAGATAGTTAGTTTGAAAGAAACACACTCCCACACTTGCAAAACTCTCAAATACAATAGAAACTCGCATCAGAAGCCTTACAGAAAGATACTCAAACGAGAAATGAAAAGATACACAATTGGAATAGTAAAGATACGCAAACGATGTAAAGATATTCAGTCTGAAAGAAACACACTCCCACACTTGCAAAACTCTCAAATTCAATAGAAACTCGCATAAGAAAGCCTTACAGAAAAATACTCAAACGAGAAATGAAAAGATACAAAATTGGAATAGTAAAGATACGCAATGGATATAACGATACACAGTTTGAAAGAAACACACTCCCACACTTGGAAAACTCTCAAATACAATAGAAACTCGCATCAGAAAGCCTTACAGAAAGATACTCAAACGAGAAATGAAAAGATACACAATTGGAATAGTAAAGATACGCAAACGATGTAAAGATACACAATTGGAATAGTAAAGATACGCAAACGATGTAAAGATACACAATTGGAATAGTAAAGATACGCAAACGATGTAAAGATACTCAGTTTGAAAGAAACACACTCCCACACTTGCAAAACTCTCAAATACAATAGAAACTCCCATCAGAAGCCTTACAGAAAGATACTCAAACGAGAAATGAAAAGATACACAATTGGAATAGTAAAGATACGCAAACGATGTAAATATACTCAGTTTGAAAGAAACACACTCCCACACTTGCAAAACTCTCAAATTCAATAGAAACTCGCATCAGAAAGCCTTACAGAAAGATACTCAAACGAGAAATGAAAAGATACACAATTGGAATAGAAAAGATACGCAAACGATGTAAAAATACACAATTGGAATAGTAAAGATACGCAAACTATGTAAAGATACTCAGTTTGAAAGAAACACACTCCCACACTTGCAAAACTCTCAAATTCAATAGAAACTCGCATCAGAAAGCCTTACAGAAAGATACTTAAACGAGAAATGAAAAGATACACAATAGGAATAGTAAAGATACGCAAACGATGTAAAGATACGCAATTGGAATTGTAAAGATACGCAAACTATGTAAAGATACTCAGTTTGAAAGAAACACACTCCCACACTTGCAAAACTCTCAAATTCAATAGAAACTCGCATCAGAAAGCCTTACAGAAAGATACTCAAACGAGAAATGAAAAGATACACAATTGGAATAGTAAAGATACGCAAACGATGTAAAGATACACAATTGGAATAGTAAAGATACGCAAACAATGTAAAGATAGTTAGTTTGAAAGAAACACACTCCCACACTTGCAAAACTCTCAAATACAATAGAAACTCGCATCAGAAGCCTTACAGAAAGATACTCAAACGAGAAATGAAAAGATACACAATTGGAATAGTAAAGATACGCAAACGATGTAAAGATATTCAGTCTGAAAGAAACACACTCCCACACTTGCAAAACTCTCAAATTCAATAGAAACTCGCATAAGAAAGCCTTACAGAAAAATACTCAAACGAGAAATGAAAAGATACAAAATTGGAATAGTAAAGATACGCAATGGATATAAAGATACACAGTTTGAAAGAAACACACTCCCACACTTGGAAAACTCTCAAATACAATAGAAACTCGCATCAGAAAGCCTTACAGAAAGATACTCAAACGAGAAATGAAAAGATACACAATTGGAATAGTAAAGATACGCAAACGATGTAAAGATACACAATTGGAATAGTAAAGATACGCAAACGATGTAAAGATACACAATTGGAATAGTAAAGATACGCAAACGATGTAAAGATACGCAATTGGAATTGTAAAGATACGCAAACGATGTAAAGATACACAATTGGAATAGTAAAGATACGCAAACTATGTAAAGATACTCAGTTTGAAAGAAACACACTCCCACACTTGCAAAACTCTCAAATTCAATAGAAACTCGCATCAGAAAGCCTTACAGAAAGATACTCAAACGAGAAATGAAAAGATACAAAATTGGAATAGTAAAGATACGCAATGGATATAAAGATACACAGTTTGAAAGAAACACACTCCCACACTTGGAAAACTCTCAAATACAATAGAAACTCGCATCAGAAAGCCTTACAGAAAGATACTCAAACGAGAAATGAAAAGATACACAATTGGAATAGTAAAGATACGCAAACGATGTAAAGATACGCAATTGGAATAGTAAAGATACGCAAACTATGTAAAGATACTCAGTTTGAAAGAAACACACTCCCACACTTGCAAAACTCTCAAATTCAATAGAAACTCGCATCAGAAAGCCTTACAGAAAGATACTCAAACGAGAAATGAAAAGATACACAATTGGAATAGTAAAGATACGCAAACGATGTAAAGATACACAATTGGAATAGTAAAGATACGCAAACAATGTAAAGATAGTTAGTTTGAAAGAAACACACTCCCACACTTGCAAAACTCTCAAATACAATAGAAACTCGCATCAGAAGCCTTATAGAAAGATACTCAAACGAGAAATGAAAAGATACACAATTGGAATAGTAAAGATACGCAAACGATGTAAAGATATTCAGTCTGAAAGAAACACACTCCCACACTTGCAAAACTCTCAAATTCAATAGAAACTCGCATAAGAAAGCCTTACAGAAAAATACTCAAACGAGAAATGAAAAGATACAAAATTGGAATAGTAAAGATACGCAATGGATATAAAGATACACAGTTTGAAAGAAACACACTCCCACACTTGGAAAACTCTCAAATACAATAGAAACTCGCATCAGAAAGCCTTACAGAAAGATACTCAAACGAGAAATGAAAAGATACACAATTGGAATAGTAAAGATACGCAAACGATGTAAAGATACACAATTGGAATAGTAAAGATACGCAAACGATGTAAAGATACACAATTGGAATAGTAAAGATACGCAAACGATGTAAAGATACGCAATTGGAATTGTAAAGATACGCAAACTATGTAAAGATACTCAGTTTGAAAGAAACACACTCCCACACTTGAAAAACTCTCAAATTCAATAGAAACTCGCATCAGAAAGCCTTACAGAAAGATACTCAAACGAGAAATGAAAAGATACACAATTGGAATAGTAAAGATACGCAAACGATGTAAAGATAAACAATTGGAATAGTAAAGATACGCAAACAATGTAAAGATAGTTAGTTTGAAAGAAACACACTCCCACACTTGCAAAACTCTCAAATACAATAGAAACTCGCATCAGAAGCCTTACAGAAAGATACTCAAACGAGAAATCAAAAGATACACAATTGGAATAGTAAAGATACGCAAACGATGTAAAGATATTCAGTCTGAAAGAAACACACTCCCACACTTGCAAAACTCTCAAATTCAATAGAAACTCGCATAAGAAAGCCTTACAGAAAAATACTCAAACGAGAAATGAAAAGATACAAAATTGGAATAGTAAAGATACGCAATGGAGATAAAGATACACAGTTTGAAAGAAACACACTCCCACACTTGGAAAACTCTCAAATACAATAGAAACTCGCATCAGAAAGCCTTACAGAAAGATACTCAAACGAGAAATGAAAAGATACAAAATTGGAATAGTAAAGATACGCAAACGATGTAAAGATACACAATTGGAATAGTAAAGATACGCAAACGATGTAAAGATACACAATTGGAATAGTAAAGATACGCAAACGATGTAAAGATACTCAGTTTGAAAGAAACACACTCCCACACTTGCAAAACTCTCAAATACAATAGAAACTCGCATCAGAAGCCTTACAGAAAGATACTCAATCGAGAAATGAAAAGATACAGAATTGGAATAGTAAAGATACGCAAACGATGAAAAGATACAGAATTGGAATAGTAAAGATACGCAAACGATGTAAATATACTCAGTTTGAAAGAAACACACTCCCACACTTGGAAAACTCTCAAATACAATAGAAACTCGCATCAGAAAGCCTTACAGAAAGATACTTAAACGAGAAATGAAAAGATACACAATTGGAATAGTAAAGATACGGAAACGATGTAAAGATACACAATTGGAATAGTAAACATACGCAAACGATGTAAAGATACTCAGTTTGAAAGAAACACACTCCCACACTTGCAAAACTCTCAAATTCAATAGAAACTCGCATCAGAAAGCCTTACAGAAAGATACTCAAACGAGAAATGAAAAGATACACAATTGGAATAGTAAAGATACGGAAACGATGTAAAGATACACAATTGGAATAGTAAACATACGCAAACGATGTAAAGATACTCAGTTTGAAAGAAACACACTCCCACACTTGCAAAACTCTCAAATTCAATAGACTCTCGCATCAGAAAGCCTTACAGAAATATACTCAAACGAGAAATGAAAAGATACACAATTGGAATAGATTTATACGCAAACGATGTAAAGATACACAATTGGAATAGTAAAGATACGCAAACTATGTAAAGATACTCAGTTTGAAAGAAACACACTCCCACACTTGCAAAAGTCTCAAATTCAATAGAAACTCGCATCAGAAAGCCTTACAGAAAGATACTCAAACGAGAAAAGAAAAGATACACAATTGGAATAGTAAAGATACGCAAACGATGTAAAGATACACAATTGGAATAGTAAAGATACGCAAACGATGTAAAGATAGTTAGTTTGAAAGAAACACACTCCCACACTTGCAAAACTCTCAAATACAATAGAAACTCGCATCAGAAGCCTTACAGAAAGATACTCAAACGAGAAATGAAAAGATACACAATTGGAATAGTAAAGATACGCAAACGATGTAAAGATATTCAGTCTGAAAGAAACACACTCCCACACTTGCAAAACTCTCAAATTCAATAGAAACTCGCATAAGAAAGCCTTACAGAAAAATACTCAAACGAGAAATGAAAAGATACAAAATTGGAATAGTAAAGATACGCAATGGATATAAAGATACACAGTTTGAAAGAAACACACTCCCACACTTGGAAAACTCTCAAATACAATAGAAACTCGCATCAGAAAGCCTTACAGAAAGATACTCAAACGAGAAATGAAAAGATACACAATTGGAATAGTAAAGATACGCAAACGATGTAAAGATACACAATTGGAATAGTAAAGATACGCAAACGATGTAAAGATACACAATTGGAATAGTAAAGATACGCAAACGATGTAAAGATACGCAATTGGAATTGTAAAGATACGCAAACTATGTAAAGATACTCAGTTTGAAAGAAACACACTCCCACACTTGAAAAACTCTCAAATTCAATAGAAACTCGCATCAGAAAGCCTTACAGAAAGATACTCAAACGAGAAATGAAAAGATACACAATTGGAATAGTAAAGATACGCAAACGATGTAAAGATAAACAATTGGAATAGTAAAGATACGCAAACAATGTAAAGATAGTTAGTTTGAAAGAAACACACTCCCACACTTGCAAAACTCTCAAATACAATAGAAACTCGCATCAGAAGCCTTACAGAAAGATACTCAAACGAGAAATCAAAAGATACACAATTGGAATAGTAAAGATACGCAAACGATGTAAAGATATTCAGTCTGAAAGAAACACACTCCCACACTTGCAAAACTCTCAAATTCAATAGAAACTCGCATAAGAAAGCCTTACAGAAAAATACTCAAACGAGAAATGAAAAGATACAAAATTGGAATAGTAAAGATACGCAATGGAGATAAAGATACACAGTTTGAAAGAAACACACTCCCACACTTGGAAAACTCTCAAATACAATAGAAACTCGCATCAGAAAGCCTTACAGAAAGATACTCAAACGAGAAATGAAAAGATACAAAATTGGAATAGTAAAGATACGCAAACGATGTAAAGATACACAATTGGAATAGTAAAGATACGCAAACGATGTAAAGATACACAATTGGAATAGTAAAGATACGCAAACGATGTAAAGATACTCAGTTTGAAAGAAACACACTCCCACACTTGCAAAACTCTCAAATACAATAGAAACTCGCATCAGAAGCCTTACAGAAAGATACTCAATCGAGAAATGAAAAGATACAGAATTGGAATAGTAAAGATACGCAAACGATGAAAAGATACAGAATTGGAATAGTAAAGATACGCAAACGATGTAAATATACTCAGTTTGAAAGAAACACACTCCCACACTTGGAAAACTCTCAAATACAATAGAAACTCGCATCAGAAAGCCTTACAGAAAGATACTTAAACGAGAAATGAAAAGATACACAATTGGAATAGTAAAGATACGGAAACGATGTAAAGATACACAATTGGAATAGTAAACATACGCAAACGATGTAAAGATACTCAGTTTGAAAGAAACACACTCCCACACTTGCAAAACTCTCAAATTCAATAGAAACTCGCATCAGAAAGCCTTACAGAAAGATACTCAAACGAGAAATGAAAAGATACACAATTGGAATAGTAAAGATACGGAAACGATGTAAAGATACACAATTGGAATAGTAAACATACGCAAACGATGTAAAGATACTCAGTTTGAAAGAAACACACTCCCACACTTGCAAAACTCTCAAATTCAATAGACTCTCGCATCAGAAAGCCTTACAGAAATATACTCAAACGAGAAATGAAAAGATACACAATTGGAATAGATTTATACGCAAACGATGTAAAGATACACAATTGGAATAGTAAAGATACGCAAACTATGTAAAGATACTCAGTTTGAAAGAAACACACTCCCACACTTGCAAAAGTCTCAAATTCAATAGAAACTCGCATCAGAAAGCCTTACAGAAAGATACTCAAACGAGAAAAGAAAAGATACACAATTGGAATAGTAAAGATACGCAAACGATGTAAAGATACACAATTGGAATAGTAAAGATACGCAAACGATGTAAAGATAGTTAGTTTGAAAGAAACACACTCCCACACTTGCAAAACTCTCAAATACAATAGAAACTCGCATCAGAAGCCTTACAGAAAGATACTCAAACGAGAAATGAAAAGATACACAATTGGAATAGTAAAGATACGCAAACGATGTAAAGATATTCAGTCTGAAAGAAACACACTCCCACACTTGCAAAACTCTCAAATTCAATAGAAACTCGCATAAGAAAGCCTTACAGAAAAATACTCAAACGAGAAATGAAAAGATACAAAATTGGAATAGTAAAGATACGCAATGGATATAAAGATACACAGTTTGAAAGAAACACACTCCCACACTTGGAAAACTCTCAAATACAATAGAAACTCGCATCAGAAAGCCTTACAGAAAGATACTCAAACGAGAAATGAAAAGATACACAATTGGAATAGTAAAGATACGCAAACGATGTAAAGATACACAATTGGAATAGTAAAGATACGCAAACGATGTAAAGATACACAATTGGAATAGTAAAGATACGCAAACGATGTAAAGATACTCAGTTTGAAAGAAACACACTCCCACACTTGCAAAACTCTCAAATACAATAGAAACTCGCATCAGAAGCCTTACAGAAAGTTACTCAAACGAGAAATGAAAAGATACACAATTCGAATAGTAAAGATACGCAAACGATGTAAAGATACACAATTGGAATAGTAAAGATACGCAAACGATGTAAAGATACTCAGTTTAAAAGAAACACACTCGCACACTTACAAAACTCTCAAATTCAATAGAAACTCGCATCAGAAAGCCTTACAGAAAGATACTCAAACGAGAAATCAAAAGATACACAATTGGAATAGTAAAGATACGCAAACGATGTAAAGATACACAATTGGAATAGTAAAGATACGCAAACTATGTAAAGATACTCAGTTTGAAAGAAACACACTCCCACACTTGCAAAACTCTCAAATTCAATAGAAACTCGCATCAGAAAGCCTTACAGAAAGATACTCAAACGAGAAATGAAAAGATACACAATTGGAATAGTAAAGATACGCAAACGATGTAAAGATACACAATTAGAATAGTAAAGATACGCAAACGATGTAAATATACTCAGTTTGAAAGAAACACACTCCCACACTTGCAAAACTCTCAAATTCAATAGAAACTCGCATCAGAAAGCCTTACAGAAAGATACTCAAACGAGAAATGAAAAGATACACAATTAGAATAGTAAAGATACGCAAACGATGTAAATATACTCAGTTTGAAAGAAACACACTCCCACACTTGCAAAATTCTCAAATTCAATAGAAACTCGCATCAGAAAGCCTTACAGAAAGATACTCAAACGACAAATGAAAAGATACACAATTGGAATAGTAAAGATACGCAAACGATGTAAAGATACACAATTGGAATAGTAAAGATACGCAAACGATGCAAAGATACTCAGTTTGAAAGCAACACACTCCCACACCTGCAAAACTCTCAAATACAATAGAAACTCGCATCAGAAGCCTTACAGAAAGATACTCAATCGAGAAATGAAAAGATACAGAATTGGAATAGTAAAGATACGCAAACGATGTAAAGATACACAATTGGAATAGTAAAGATACGCAAACGATGTAAAGATACTCAGTTTAAAAGAAACACACTCGCACACTTACAAAACTCTCAAATTCTATAGAAACTCGCATCAGAAAGCCTTACAGAAAGATACTCAAACGAGAAATGAAAAGATACACAATTGGAATAGTAAAGATACGCAAACGATGTAAAGATACACAATTGGAATAGTAAAGATACGCAAACTATGTAAAGATACTCAGTTTGAAAGAAACACACTCCCACACTTGCAAAACTCTCAAATTCAATAGAAACTCGCATCAGAAAGCCTTACAGAAAGATACTCAAACGAGAAATGAAAAGATACACAATTGGAATAGTAAAGATACGGAAACGATGTAAAGATACACAATTGGAATACTAAAGATACGCAAACGATGTAAAGATACTCAGTTTGAAAGAAACACACTCCCACACTTGCAAAACTCTCAAATCCAATAGAAACTCGCATCAGAAGCCTTACAGAAAGATACTCAAACGAGAAATGAAAAGATACACAATTAGAATAGTAAAGATACGCAAACGATGTAAATATACTCAGTTTGAAAGAAACACACTCCCACACTTGCAAAACTCTCAAATTCAATAGAAACTCGCATCAGAAAGCCTTACAGAAAGATACTCAAACGAGAAATGAAAAGATACACAATTGGAATAGTAAAGATACGCAAACGATGTAAAGATACACAATTGGAATAGTAAAGATACGCAAACGATGTAAAGATACACAATTGGAATAGTAAAGATACGCAAACGATGCAAAGATACTCAGTTTGAAAGAAACACACTCCCACACCTGCAAAACTCTCAAATACAATAGAAACTCGCATCAGAAGCCTTACAGAAAGATACTCAATCGAGAAATGAAAAGATACAGAATTGGAATAGTAAAGATACGCAAACGATGTAAAGATACACAATTGGAATAGTAAAGATACGCAAACGATGTAAAGATACTCAGTTTAAAAGAAACACAGTCGCACACTTACAAAACTCTCAAATTCTATAGAAACTCGCATCAGAAAGCCTTACAGAAAGATACTCAAACGAGAAATGAAAAGATACACAATTGGAATAGTAAAGATACGCAAACGATGTAAAGATACACAATTGGAATATTAAAGATACGCAAACTATGTAAAGATACTCAGTTTGAAAGAAACACACTCCCACACTTGCAAAACTCTCAAATTCAATAGAAACTCGCATCAGAAAGCCTTACAGAAAGATACTCAAACGAGAAATGAAAAGATACACAATTGGAATAGTAAAGATACGGAAACGATGTAAAGATACACAATTGGAATACTAAAGATACGCAAACGATGTAAAGATACTCAGTTTGAAAGAAACACACTCCCACACTTGCAAAACTCTCAAATCCAATAGAAACTCGCATCAGAAGCCTTACAGAAAGATACTCAAACGAGAAATGAAAAGATACACAATTAGAATAGTAAAGATACGCAAACGATGTAAATATACTCAGTTTGAAAGAAACACACTCCCACACTTGCAAAACTCTCAAATTCAATAGAAACTCGCATCAGAAAGCCTTACAGAAAGATACTCAAACGAGAAATGAAAAGATACACAATTGGAATAGTAAAGATACGCAAACGATGTAAAGATACACAATTGGAATAGTAAAGATACGCAAACGATGTAAAGATACGCAATTGGAATTGTAAAGATACGCAAACTATGTAAAGATACTCAGTTTGAAAGAAACACACTCCCACACTTACAGAAAGATACTCAAACGAGAAATGAAAAGATACACAATTGGAATAGTAAAGATACGCAAACGATGTAAATATACTCAGTGTGAAAGAAACACACTCCCACACTTGCAAAACTCTCAAATTCAATAGAAACTCGCATCAGAAAGCCTTACAGAAAGATACTCAAACGAGAAATGAAAAGATACACAATTGGAATAGAAAAGATACGCAAACGATGTAAAAATACACAATTGGAATAGTAAAGATACGCAAACTATGTAAAGATACTCAGTTTGAAAGAAACACACTCCCACACTTGCAAAACTCTCAAATTCAATAGAAACTCGCATCAGAAAGCCTTACAGAAAGATACTTAAACGAGAAATGAAAAGATACACAATTGGAATAGTAAAGATACGCAAACGATGTAAAGATACGCAATTGGAATTGTAAAGATACGCAAACTATGTAAAGATACTCAGTTTGAAAGAAACACACTCCCACACTTGCAAAACTCTCAAATTCAATAGAAACTCGCATCAGAAAGCCTTACAGAAAGATACTCAAACGAGAAATGAAAAGATACACAATTGGAATAGTAAAGATACGCAAACGATGTAAATATACTCAGTTTGAAAGAAACACACTCCCACACTTGGAAAACTCTCAAATTCAATAGAAACTCGCATCAGAAAGCCTTACAGAAAGATACTCAAACGAGAAATGAAAAGATACACAATTGGAATAGAAAAGATACGCAAACGATGTAAAAATACACAATTGGAATAGTAAAGATACGCAAACTATGTAAAGATACTCAGTTTGAAAGAAACACACTCCCACACTTGCAAAACTCTCAAATTCAATAGAAACTCGCATCAGAAAGCTTTACAGAAAGATACTCAAACGAGAAATGAAAAGATACACAATTGGAATAGTAAAGATACGCAAACGATGTAAAGATACGCAAACTATGTAAAGATACTCAGTTTGAAAGAAACACACTCCCACACTTGCAAAACTCTCAAATTCAATAGAAACTCGCATCAGAAAGCCTTACAGAAAGATACTCAAACGAGAAATGAAAAGATACACAATTGGAATAGTAAAGATACGCAAACGATGTAAAGATACACAATTGGAATAGTAAAGATACGCAAACGATGTAAAGATACACAATTGGAATAGTAAAGATACGCAAACGATGTAAAGATACTCAGTTTGAAAGAAACACACTCCCACACTTGCAAAACTCTCAAATACAATAGAAACTCCCATCAGAAGCCTTACAGAAAGATACTCAAACGAGAAATGAAAAGATACACAATTGGAATAGTAAAGATACGCAAACGATGTAAAGATACTCAGTTTGAAAGAAACACACTCCCACACTTGCAAAACTCTCAAATTCAATAGAAACTCGCATCAGAAAGCCTTACAGAAAGATACTCAAACGAGAAATGAAAAGATACACAATTGGAATAGAAAAGATACGCAAACGATGTAAAAATACACAATTGGAATAGTAAAGATACGCAAACTATGTAAAGATACTCAGTTTGAAAGAAACACACTCCCACACTTGCAAAACTCTCAAATTCAATAGAAACTCGCATCAAAAAGACTTACAGAAAGATACTTAAACGAGAAATGAAAAGATACACAATTGGAATAGTAAAGATACGCAAACGATGTAAAGATACGCAATTGGAATTGTAAAGATACCCAAACTATGTAAAGATACTCAGTTTGAAAGAAACACACTCCCACACTTGCAAAACTCTCAAATTCAATAGAAACTCGCATCAGAAAGCCTTACAGAAAGATACTCAAACGAGAAATGAAAAGATACACAATTGGAATAGTAAAGATACGCAAACGATGTAAAGATACACAATTGGAATAGTAAAGATACGCAAACGATGTAAAGATAGTTAGTTTGAAAGAAACACACTCCCACACTTGCAAAACTCTCAAATTTAATAGAAACTCGCATAAGAAAGCCTTACAGAAAAATACTCAAACGAGAAATGAAAAGATACAAAATTGGAATAGTAAAGATACGCAATGGATATAAAGATACACAGTTTGAAAGAAACACACTCCCACACTTGGAAAACTCTCAAATACAATAGAAACTCGCATCAGAAAGCCTTACAGAAAGATACTCAAACGAGAAATGAAAAGATACACAATTGGAATAGTAAAGATACGGAAACGATGTAAAGATACACAATTGGAATAGTAAACATACGCAAACGATGTAAAGATACTCAGTTTGAAAGAAACACACTCCCACACTTGCAAAACTCTCAAATTCAATAGAAACTCGCATCAGAAAGCCTTACAGAAAGATACTCAAACGAGAAATGAAAAGATACACAATTGGAATAGTAAAGATACGGAAACGATGTAAAGATACACAATTGGAATAGTAAACATACGCAAACGATGTAAAGATACTCAGTTTGAAAGAAACACACTCCCACACTTGCAAAACTCTCAAATTCAATAGACTCTCGCATCAGAAAGCCTTACAGAAATATACTCAAACGAGAAATGAAAAGATACACAATTGGAATAGATTTATACGCAAACGATGTAAAGATACACAATTGGAATAGTAAAGATACGCAAACTATGTAAAGATACTCAGTTTGAAAGAAACACACTCCCACACTTGCAAAAGTCTCAAATTCAATAGAAACTCGCATCAGAAAGCCTTACAGAAAGATACTCAAACGAGAAAAGAAAAGATACACAATTGGAATAGTAAAGATACGCAAACGATGTAAAGATACACAATTGGAATAGTAAAGATACGCAAACGATGTAAAGATACTCAGTTTGAAAGAAACACACTCCCACACTTGCAAAACTCTCAAATACAATAGAAACTCGCATCAGAAGCCTTACAGAAAGTTACTCAAACGAGAAATGAAAAGATACACAATTGGAATAGTAAAGATACGCAAACGATGTAAAGATACACAATTGGAATAGTAAAGATACGCAAACGATGTAAAGATACTCAGTTTAAAAGAAACACACTCGCACACTTGCAAAACTCTCAAATTCAATAGACTCTCGCATCAGAAAGCCTTACAGAAATATACTCAAACGAGAAATGAAAAGATACACAATTGGAATAGATTTATACGCAAACGATGTAAAGATACACAATTGGAATAGTAAAGATACGCAAACTATGTAAAGATACTCAGTTTGAAAGAAACACACTCCCACACTTGCAAAAGTCTCAAATTCAATAGAAACTCGCATCAGAAAGCCTTACAGAAAGATACTCAAACGAGAAAAGAAAAGATACACAATTGGAATAGTAAAGATACGCAAACGATGTAAAGATACACAATTGGAATAGTAAAGATACGCAAACGATGTAAAGATACTCAGTTTGAAAGAAACACACTCCCACACTTGCAAAACTCTCAAATACAATAGAAACTCGCATCAGAAGCCTTACAGAAAGTTACTCAAACGAGAAATGAAAAGATACACAATTGGAATAGTAAAGATACGCAAACGATGTAAATATACTCAGTTTGAAAGAAACACACTCCCACACTTGCAAAACTCTCAAATTCAATAGAAACTCGCATCAGAAAGCCTTACAGAAAGATACTCAAACGAGAAATGAAAAGATACACAATTGGAATAGTAAAGATACGCAAACGATGTAAAGATACACAATTGGAATAGTAAAGATACGCAAACGATGTAAAGATACACAATTGGAATAGTAAAGATACGCAAACGATGCAAAGATACTCAGTTTGAAAGAAACACACTCCCACACCTGCAAAACTCTCAAATACAATAGAAACTCGCATCAGAAGCCTTACAGAAAGATACTCAATCGAGAAATGAAAAGATACAGAATTGGAATAGTAAAGATACGCAAACGATGTAAAGATACACAATTGGAATAGTAAAGATACGCAAACGATGTAAAGATACTCAGTTTAAAAGAAACACAGTCGCACACTTACAAAACTCTCAAATTCTATAGAAACTCGCATCAGAAAGCCTTACAGAAAGATACTCAAACGAGAAATGAAAAGATACACAATTGGAATAGTAAAGATACGCAAACGATGTAAAGATACACAATTGGAATAGTAAAGATACGCAAACTATGTAAAGATACTCAGTTTGAAAGAAACACACTCCCACACTTGCAAAACTCTCAAATTCAATAGAAACTCGCATCAGAAAGCCTTACAGAAAGATACTCAAACGAGAAATGAAAAGATACACAATTGGAATAGTAAAGATACGGAAACGATGTAAAGATACACAATTGGAATACTAAAGATACGCAAACGATGTAAAGATACTCAGTTTGAAAGAAACACACTCCCACACTTGCAAAACTCTCAAATCCAATAGAAACTCGCATCAGAAGCCTTACAGAAAGATACTCAAACGAGAAATGAAAAGATACACAATTAGAATAGTAAAGATACGCAAACGATGTAAATATACTCAGTTTGAAAGAAACACACTCCCACACTTGCAAAACTCTCAAATTCAATAGAAACTCGCATCAGAAAGCCTTACAGAAAGATACTCAAACGAGAAATGAAAAGATACACAATTGGAATAGTAAAGATACGCAAACGATGTAAAGATACACAATTGGAATAGTAAAGATACGCAAACGATGTAAAGATACGCAATTGGAATTGTAAAGATACGCAAACTATGTAAAGATACTCAGTTTGAAAGAAACACACTCCCACACTTGAAAAACTCTCAAATTCAATAGAAACTCGCATCAGAAAGCCTTACAGAAAGATACTCAAACGAGAAATGAAAAGATACACAATTGGAATAGTAAAGATACGCAAACGATGTAAAGATACACAATTGGAATAGTAAAGATACGCAAACGATGTAAAGATACGCAATTGGAATTGTAAAGATACGCAAACTATGTAAAGATACTCAGTTTGAAAGAAACACACTCCCACACTTGAAAAACTCTCAAATTCAATAGAAACTCGCATCAGAAAGCCTTACAGAAAGATACTCAAACGAGAAATGAAAAGATACACAATTGGAATAGTAAAGATACGCAAACGATGTAAAGATACACAATTGGAATAGTAAAGATACGCAAACAATGTAAAGATAGTTAGTTTGAAAGAAACACACTCCCACACTTGCAAAACTCTCAAATTCAATAGAAACTCGCATCAGAAAGCCTTACAGAAAGATACTCAAACGAGAAATGAAAAGATACACAATTGGAATAGTAAAGATACGCAAACGATGTAAAGATACGCAATTGGAATTGTAAAGATACGCAAACTATGTAAAGATACTCAGTTTGAAAGAAACACACTCCCACACTTGCAAAACTCTCAAATTCAATAGAAACTCGCATCAGAAAGCCTTACAGAAAGATACTCAAACGAGAAATGAAAAGATACACAATTGGAATAGTAAAGATACGCAAACGATGTAAAGATACACAATTGGAATAGTAAAGATACGCAAACGATGTAAAGATACGCAATTGGAATTGTAAAGATACGCAAACTATGTAAAGATACTCAGTTTGAAAGAAACACACTCCCACACTTGAAAAACTCTCAAATTCAATAGAAACTCGCATCAGAAAGCCTTACAGAAAGATACTCAAACGAGAAATGAAAAGATACACAATTGGAATAGTAAAGATACGCAAACGATGTAAAGATACACAATTGGAATAGTAAAGATACGCAAACAATGTAAAGATAGTTAGTTTGAAAGAAACACACTCCCACACTTGCAAAACTCTCAAATACAATAGAAACTCGCATCAGAAGCCTTACAGAAAGATACTCAAACGAGAAATGAAAAGATACACAATTGGAATAGTAAAGATACGCAAACGATGTAAAGATATTCAGTCTGAAAGAAACACACTCCCACACTTGCAAAACTCTCAAATTCAATAGAAACTCGCATAAGAAAGCCTTACAGAAAAATACTCAAACGAGAAATGAAAAGATACAAAATTGGAATAGTAAAGATACGCAATGGATATAAAGATACACAGTTTGAAAGAAACACACTCCCACACTTGGAAAACTCTCAAATACAATAGAAACTCGCATCAGAAAGCCTTACAGAAAGATACTCAAACGAGAAATGAAAAGATACACAATTGGAATAGTAAAGATACGCAAACGATGTAAAGATACACAATTGGAATAGTAAAGATACGCAAACGATGTAAAGATACTCAGTTTGAAAGAAACACACTCCCACACTTGTAAAACTCTCAAATACAATAGAAACTACCATCAGAAGCCTTACAGAAAGATACTCAAACGAGAAATGAAAAGATACACAATTCGAATAGTAAAGATACGCAAACGATGTAAATATACTCAGTTTGAAAGAAACACACTCCCACACTTGCAAAACTCTCAAATTCAATAGAAACTCGCATCAGAAAGCCTTACAGAAAGATACTCAAACGAGAAATGAAAAGATACACAATTGGAATAGTAAAGATACGCAAACGATGTAAAGATACACAATTGGAATAGTAAAGATACGCAAACAATGTAAAGATAGTTAGTTTGAAAGAAACACACTCCCACACTTGCAAAACTCTCAAATACAATAGAAACTCGCATCAGAAGCCTTACAGAAAGATACTCAAACGAGAAATGAAAAGATACACAATTGGAATAGTAAAGATACGCAAACGATGTAAAGATATTCAGTCTGAAAGAAACACACTCCCACACTTGCAAAACTCTCAAATTCAATAGAAACTCGCATAAGAAAGCCTTACAGAAAAATACTCAAACGAGAAATGAAAAGATACAAAATTGGAATAGTAAAGATACGCAATGGATATAAAGATACACAGTTTGAAAGAAACACACTCCCACACTTGGAAAACTCTCAAATACAATAGAAACTCGCATCAGAAAGCCTTACAGAAAGATACTCAAACGAGAAATGAAAAGATACACAATTGGAATAGTAAAGATACGCAAACGATGTAAAGATACACAATTGGAATAGTAAAGATACGCAAACGATGTAAAGATACTCAGTTTGAAAGAAACACACTCCCACACTTGTAAAACTCTCAAATACAATAGAAACTACCATCAGAAGCCTTACAGAAAGATACTCAAACGAGAAATGAAAAGATACACAATTCGAATAGTAAAGATACGCAAACGATGTAAATATACTCAGTTTGAAAGAAACACACTCCCACACTTGCAAAACTCTCAAATTCAATAGAAACTCGCATCAGAAAGCCTTACAGAAAGATACTCAAACGAGAAATGAAAAGATACACAATTGGAATAGAAAAGATACGCAAACGATGTAAAAATACACAATTGGAATAGTAAAGATACGCAAACTATGTAAAGATACTCAGTTTGAAAGAAACACACTCCCACACTTGCAAAACTCTCAAATTCAATAGAAACTCGCATCAGAAAGCCTTACAGAAAGATACTTAAACGAGAAATGAAAAGATACACAATTGGAATAGTAAAGATACGCAAACGATGTAAAGATACGCAATTGGAATTGTAAAGATACGCAAACTATGTAAAGATACTCAGTTTGAAAGAAACACACTCCCACACTTGCAAAACTCTCAAATTCAATAGAAACTCGCATCAGAAAGCCTTACAGAAAGATACTCAAACGAGAAATGAAAAGATACACAATTGGAATAGTAAAGATACGCAAACGATGTAAATATACTCAGTTTGAAAGAAACACACTCCCACACTTGGAAAACTCTCAAATTCAATAGAAACTCGCATCAGAAAGCCTTACAGAAAGATACTCAAACGAGAAATGAAAAGATACACAATTGGAATAGAAAAGATACGCAAACGATGTAAAAATACACAATTGGAATAGTAAAGATACGCAAACTATGTAAAGATACTCAGTTTGAAAGAAACACACTCCCACACTTGCAAAACTCTCAAATTCAATAGAAACTCGCATCAGAAAGCTTTACAGAAAGATACTCAAACGAGAAATGAAAAGATACACAATTGGAATAGTAAAGATACGCAAACGATGTAAAGATACGCAAACTATGTAAAGATACTCAGTTTGAAAGAAACACACTCCCACACTTGCAAAACTCTCAAATTCAATAGAAACTCGCATCAGAAAGCCTTACAGAAAGATACTCAAACGAGAAATGAAAAGATACACAATTGGAATAGTAAAGATACGCAAACGATGTAAAGATACACAACTGGAATAGTAAAGATACGCAAACGATGTAAAGATACACAATTGGAATAGTAAAGATACGCAAACGATGTAAAGATACTCAGTTTGAAAGAAACACACTCCCACACTTGCAAAACTCTCAAATACAATAGAAACTCCCATCAGAAGCCGTACAGAAAGATACTCAAACGAGAAATGAAAAGATACACAATTGGAATAGTAAAGATACGCAAACGATGTAAAGATACTCAGTTTGAAAGAAACACACTCCCACACTTGCAAAACTCTCAAATTCAATAGAAACTCGCATCAGAAAGCCTTACAGAAAGATACTCAAACGAGAAATGAAAAGATACACAATTGGAATAGAAAAGATACGCAAACGATGTAAAAATACACAATTGGAATAGTAAAGATACGCAAACTATGTAAAGATACTCAGTTTGAAAGAAACACACTCCCACACTTGCAAAACTCTCAAATTCAATAGAAACTCGCATCAAAAAGCCTTACAGAAAGATACTTAAACGAGAAATGAAAAGATACACAATTGGAATAGTAAAGATACGCAAACGATGTAAAGATACGCAATTGGAATTGTAAAGATACCCAAACTATGTAAAGATACTCAGTTTGAAAGAAACACACTCCCACACTTGCAAAACTCTCAAATTCAATAGAAACTCGCATCAGAAAGCCTTACAGAAAGATACTCAAACGAGAAATGAAAAGATACACAATTGGAATAGTAAAGATACGCAAACGATGTAAAGATACACAATTGGAATAGTAAAGATACGCAAACGATGTAAAGATAGTTAGTTTGAAAGAAACACACTCCCACACTTGCAAAACTCTCAAATTTAATAGAAACTCGCATAAGAAAGCCTTACAGAAAAATACTCAAACGAGAAATGAAAAGATACAAAATTGGAATAGTAAAGATACGCAATGGATATAAAGATACACAGTTTGAAAGAAACACACTCCCACACTTGGAAAACTCTCAAATACAATAGAAACTCGCATCAGAAAGCCTTACAGAAAGATACTCAAACGAGAAATGAAAAGATACACAATTGAAATAGTAAAGATACGGAAACGATGTAAAGATACACAATTGGAATAGTAAACATACGCAAACGATGTAAAGATACTCAGTTTGAAAGAAACACACTCCCACACTTGCAAAACTCTCAAATTCAATAGAAACTCGCATCAGAAAGCCTTACAGAAAGATACTCAAACGAGAAATGAAAAGATACACAATTGGAATAGTAAAGATACGCAAACGATGTAAAGATACACAATTGGAATAGTAAACATACGCAAACGATGTAAAGATACTCAGTTTGAAAGAAACACACTCCCACACTTGCAAAACTCTCAAATTCAATAGACTCTCGCATCAGAAAGCCTTACAGAAATATACTCAAACGAGAAATGAAAAGATACACAATTGGAATAGATTTATACGCAAACGATGTAAAGATACACAATTGGAATAGTAAAGATACGCAAACTATGTAAAGATACTCAGTTTGAAAGAAACACACTCCCACACTTGCAAAAGTCTCAAATTCAATAGAAACTCGCATCAGAAAGCCTTACAGAAAGATACTCAAACGAGAAATGAAAAGATACACAATTGGAATAGTAAAGATACGCAAACGATGTAAAGATACACAATTGGAATAGTAAAGATACGCAAACGATGTAAAGATACTCAGTTTGAAAGAAACACACTCCCACACTTGCAAAACTCTCAAATACAATAGAAACTCGCATCAGAAGCCTTACAGAAAGTTACTCAAACGAGAAATGAAAAGATACACAATTGGAATAGTAAAGATACGCAAACGATGTAAAGATACACAATTGGAATAGTAAAGATACGCAAACGATGTAAAGATACTCAGTTTAAAAGAAACACACTCGCACACTTGCAAAACTCTCAAATTCAATAGACTCTCGCATCAGAAAGCCTTACAGAAATATACTCAAACGAGAAATGAAAAGATACACAATTGGAATAGATTTATACGCAAACGATGTAAAGATACACAATTGGAATAGTAAAGATACGCAAACTATGTAAAGATACTCAGTTTGAAAGAAACACACTCCCACACTTGCAAAAGTCTCAAATTCAATAGAAACTCGCATCAGAAAGCCTTACAGAAAGATACTCAAACGAGAAAAGAAAAGATACACAATTGGAATAGTAAAGATACGCAAACGATGTAAAGATACACAATTGGAATAGTAAAGATACGCAAACGATGTAAAGATACTCAGTTTGAAAGAAACACACTCCCACACTTGCAAAACTCTCAAATACAATAGAAACTCGCATCAGAAGCCTTACAGAAAGTTACTCAAACGAGAAATGAAAAGATACACAATTGGAATAGTAAAGATACGCAAACGATGTAAAGATACACAATTGGAATAGTAAAGATACGCAAACGATGTAAAGATACTCAGTTTAAAAGAAACACACTCGCACACTTACAAAACTCTCAAATTCAATAGAAACTCGCATCAGAAAGCCTTACAGAAAGATACTCAAACGAGAAATGAAAAGATACACAATTGGAATAGTAAAGATACGCAAACGATGTAAATATACTCAGTTTGAAAGAAACACACTCCCACACTTGCAAAACTCTCGAATCCAATAGAAACTCGCATCAGAAGCCTTACAGAAAGATACTCAAACGAGAAATGTAAAGATACACAATTAGAATAGTAAAGATACGCAAACGATGTAAATATACTCAGTTTGAAAGAAACACACTCCCACACTTGAAAAACTCTCAAATTCAATAGAAACTCGCATCAGAAAGCCTTACAGAAAGATACTCAAACGAGAAATGAAAAGATACACAATTGGAATAGTAAAGATACGCAAACGATGTAAAGATACACAATTGGAATAGTAAAGATACGCAAACAATGTAAAGATAGTTAGTTTGAAAGAAACACACTCCCACACTTGCAAAACTCTCAAATTCAATAGAAACTCGCATCAGAAAGCCTTACAGAAAGATACTTAAACGAGAAATGAAAAGATACACAATTGGAATAGTAAAGATACGCAAACGATGTAAAGATACGCAATTGGAATTGTAAAGATACGCAAACTATGTAAAGATACTCAGTTTGAAAGAAACACACTCCCACACTTGCAAAACTCTCAAATTCAATAGAAACTCGCATCAGAAAGCCTTACAGAAAGATACTCAAACGAGAAATGAAAAGATACACAATTGGAATAGTAAAGATACGCAAACGATGTAAAGATACACAATTGGAATAGTAAAGATACGCAAACGATGTAAAGATACGCAATTGGAATTGTAAAGATACGCAAACTATGTAAAGATACTCAGTTTGAAAGAAACACACTCCCACACTTGAAAAACTCTCAAATTCAATAGAAACTCGCATCAGAAAGCCTTACAGAAAGATACTCAAACGAGAAATGAAAAGATACACAATTGGAATAGTAAAGATACGCAAACGATGTAAAGATACACAATTGGAATAGTAAAGATACGCAAACAATGTAAAGATAGTTAGTTTGAAAGAAACACACTCCCACACTTGCAAAACTCTCAAATACAATAGAAACTCGCATCAGAAGCCTTACAGAAAGATACTCAAACGAGAAATGAAAAGATACACAATTGGAATAGTAAAGATACGCAAACGATGTAAAGATATTCAGTCTGAAAGAAACACACTCCCACACTTGCAAAACTCTCAAATTCAATAGAAACTCGCATAAGAAAGCCTTACAGAAAAATACTCAAACGAGAAATGAAAAGATACAAAATTGGAATAGTAAAGATACGCAATGGATATAAAGATACACAGTTTGAAAGAAACACACTCCCACACTTGGAAAACTCTCAAATACAATAGAAACTCGCATCAGAAAGCCTTACAGAAAGATACTCAAACGAGAAATGAAAAGATACACAATTGGAATAGTAAAGATACGCAAACGATGTAAAGATACACAATTGGAATAGTAAAGATACGCAAACGATGTAAAGATACTCAGTTTGAAAGAAACACACTCCCACACTTGTAAAACTCTCAAATACAATAGAAACTACCATCAGAAGCCTTACAGAAAGATACTCAAACGAGAAATGAAAAGATACACAATTCGAATAGTAAAGATACGCAAACGATGTAAATATACTCAGTTTGAAAGAAACACACTCCCACACTTGCAAAACTCTCAAATTCAATAGAAACTCGCATCAGAAAGCCTTACAGAAAGATACTCAAACGAGAAATGAAAAGATACACAATTGGAATAGTAAAGATACGCAAACGATGTAAAGATACACAATTGGAATAGTAAAGATACGCAAACAATGTAAAGATAGTTAGTTTGAAAGAAACACACTCCCACACTTGCAAAACTCTCAAATACAATAGAAACTCGCATCAGAAGCCTTACAGAAAGATACTCAAACGAGAAATGAAAAGATACACAATTGGAATAGTAAAGATACGCAAACGATGTAAAGATATTCAGTCTGAAAGAAACACACTCCCACACTTGCAAAACTCTCAAATTCAATAGAAACTCGCATAAGAAAGCCTTACAGAAAAATACTCAAACGAGAAATGAAAAGATACAAAATTGGAATAGTAAAGATACGCAATGGATATAAAGATACACAGTTTGAAAGAAACACACTCCCACACTTGGAAAACTCTCAAATACAATAGAAACTCGCATCAGAAAGCCTTACAGAAAGATACTCAAACGAGAAATGAAAAGATACACAATTGGAATAGTAAAGATACGCAAACGATGTAAAGATACACAATTGGAATAGTAAAGATACGCAAACGATGTAAAGATACTCAGTTTGAAAGAAACACACTCCCACACTTGTAAAACTCTCAAATACAATAGAAACTACCATCAGAAGCCTTACAGAAAGATACTCAAACGAGAAATGAAAAGATACACAATTCGAATAGTAAAGATACGCAAACGATGTAAATATACTCAGTTTGAAAGAAACACACTCCCACACTTGCAAAACTCTCAAATTCAATAGAAACTCGCATCAGAAAGCCTTACAGAAAGATACTCAAACGAGAAATGAAAAGATACACAATTGGAATAGTAAAGATACGCAAACGATGTAAAGATACACAATTGGAATAGTAAAGATACGCAAACAATGTAAAGATAGTTAGTTTGAAAGAAACACACTCCCACACTTGCAAAACTCTCAAATTCAATAGAAACTCGCATCAGAAAGCCTTACAGAAAGATACTTAAACGAGAAATGAAAAGATACACAATTGGAATAGTAAAGATACGCAAACGATGTAAAGATACGCAATTGGAATTGTAAAGATACGCAAACTATGTAAAGATACTCAGTTTGAAAGAAACACACTCCCACACTTGAAAAACTCTCAAATTCAATAGAAACTCGCATCAGAAAGCCTTACAGAAAGATACTCAAACGAGAAATGAAAAGATACACAATTGGAATAGTAAAGATACGCAAACGATGTAAAGATACACAATTGGAATAGTAAAGATACGCAAACAATGTAAAGATAGTTAGTTTGAAAGAAACACACTCCCACACTTGCAAAACTCTCAAATTCAATAGAAACTCGCATCAGAAAGCCTTACAGAAAGATACTCAAACGAGAAATGAAAAGATACACAATTGGAATAGTAAAGATACGCAAACGATGTAAAGATACGCAATTGGAATTGTAAAGATACGCAAACTATGTAAAGATACTCAGTTTGAAAGAAACACACTCCCACACTTGCAAAACTCTCAAATTCAATAGAAACTCGCATCAGAAAGCCTTACAGAAAGATACTCAAACGAGAAATGAAAAGATACACAATTGGAATAGTAAAGATACGCAAACGATGTAAAGATACACAATTGGAATAGTAAAGATACGCAAACGATGTAAAGATACGCAATTGGAATTGTAAAGATACGCAAACTATGTAAAGATACTCAGTTTGAAAGAAACACACTCCCACACTTGAAAAACTCTCAAATTCAATAGAAACTCGCATCAGAAAGCCTTACAGAAAGATACTCAAACGAGAAATGAAAAGATACACAATTGGAATAGTAAAGATACGCAAACGATGTAAAGATACACAATTGGAATAGTAAAGATACGCAAACAATGTAAAGATAGTTAGTTTGAAAGAAACACACTCCCACACTTGCAAAACTCTCAAATACAATAGAAACTCGCATCAGAAGCCTTACAGAAAGATACTCAAACGAGAAATGAAAAGATACACAATTGGAATAGTAAAGATACGCAAACGATGTAAAGATATTCAGTCTGAAAGAAACACACTCCCACACTTGCAAAACTCTCAAATTCAATAGAAACTCGCATAAGAAAGCCTTACAGAAAAATACTCAAACGAGAAATGAAAAGATACAAAATTGGAATAGTAAAGATACGCAATGGATATAAAGATACACAGTTTGAAAGAAACACACTCCCACACTTGGAAAACTCTCAAATACAATAGAAACTCGCATCAGAAAGCCTTACAGAAAGATACTCAAACGAGAAATGAAAAGATACACAATTGGAATAGTAAAGATACGCAAACGATGTAAAGATACACAATTGGAATAGTAAAGATACGCAAACGATGTAAAGATACTCAGTTTGAAAGAAACACACTCCCACACTTGTAAAACTCTCAAATACAATAGAAACTACCATCAGAAGCCTTACAGAAAGATACTCAAACGAGAAATGAAAAGATACACAATTCGAATAGTAAAGATACGCAAACGATGTAAATATACTCAGTTTGAAAGAAACACACTCCCACACTTGCAAAACTCTCAAATTCAATAGAAACTCGCATCAGAAAGCCTTACAGAAAGATACTCAAACGAGAAATGAAAAGATACACAATTGGAATAGTAAAGATACGCAAACGATGTAAAGATACACAATTGGAATAGTAAAGATACGCAAACAATGTAAAGATAGTTAGTTTGAAAGAAACACACTCCCACACTTGCAAAACTCTCAAATACAATAGAAACTCGCATCAGAAGCCTTACAGAAAGATACTCAAACGAGAAATGAAAAGATACACAATTGGAATAGTAAAGATACGCAAACGATGTAAAGATATTCAGTCTGAAAGAAACACACTCCCACACTTGCAAAACTCTCAAATTCAATAGAAACTCGCATAAGAAAGCCTTACAGAAAAATACTCAAACGAGAAATGAAAAGATACAAAATTGGAATAGTAAAGATACGCAATGGATATAAAGATACACAGTTTGAAAGAAACACACTCCCACACTTGGAAAACTCTCAAATACAATAGAAACTCGCATCAGAAAGCCTTACAGAAAGATACTCAAACGAGAAATGAAAAGATACACAATTGGAATAGTAAAGATACGCAAACGATGTAAAGATACACAATTGGAATAGTAAAGATACGCAAACGATGTAAAGATACTCAGTTTGAAAGAAACACACTCCCACACTTGTAAAACTCTCAAATACAATAGAAACTACCATCAGAAGCCTTACAGAAAGATACTCAAACGAGAAATGAAAAGATACACAATTCGAATAGTAAAGATACGCAAACGATGTAAATATACTCA
Organism: Argentina anserina; assembly: GCF_933775445.1. Classification (NCBI taxonomy): domain Eukaryota; kingdom Viridiplantae; phylum Streptophyta; class Magnoliopsida; order Rosales; family Rosaceae; genus Argentina; species Argentina anserina. Next base: position 423,344 of record NW_026089507.1, on the reverse strand, counting down.
GTTTGAAAGAAACACACTCCCACACTTGCAAAACTCTCAAATTCAATAGAAACTCGCATCAGAAAGCCTTACAGAAAGATACTCAAACGAGAAATGAAAAGATACACAATTGGAATAGAAAAGATACGCAAACGATGTAAAAATACACAATTGGAATAGTAAAGATACGCAAACTATGTAAAGATACTCAGTTTGAAAGAAACACACTCCCACACTTGCAAAACTCTCAAATTCAATAGAAACTCGCATCAGAAAGCCTTACAGAAAGATACTTAAACGAGAAATGAAAAGATACACAATTGGAATAGTAAAGATACGCAAACGATGTAAAGATACGCAATTGGAATTGTAAAGATACGCAAACTATGTAAAGATACTCAGTTTGAAAGAAACACACTCCCACACTTGCAAAACTCTCAAATTCAATAGAAACTCGCATCAGAAAGCCTTACAGAAAGATACTCAAACGAGAAATGAAAAGATACACAATTGGAATAGTAAAGATACGCAAACGATGTAAATATACTCAGTTTGAAAGAAACACACTCCCACACTTGGAAAACTCTCAAATTCAATAGAAACTCGCATCAGAAAGCCTTACAGAAAGATACTCAAACGAGAAATGAAAAGATACACAATTGGAATAGAAAAGATACGCAAACGATGTAAAAATACACAATTGGAATAGTAAAGATACGCAAACTATGTAAAGATACTCAGTTTGAAAGAAACACACTCCCACACTTGCAAAACTCTCAAATTCAATAGAAACTCGCATCAGAAAGCCTTACAGAAAGATACTCAAACGAGAAATGAAAAGATACACAATTGGAATAGTAAAGATACGCAAACGATGTAAAGATACGCAAACTATGTAAAGATACTCAGTTTGAAAGAAACACACTCCCACACTTGCAAAACTCTCAAATTCAATAGAAACTCGCATCAGAAAGCCTTACAGAAAGATACTCAAACGAGAAATGAAAAGATACACAATTGGAATAGTAAAGATACGCAAACGATGTAAAGATACACAACTGGAATAGTAAAGATACGCAAACGATGTAAAGATACACAATTGGAATAGTAAAGATACGCAAACGATGTAAAGATACTCAGTTTGAAAGAAACACACTCCCACACTTGCAAAACTCTCAAATACAATAGAAACTCCCATCAGAAGCCTTACAGAAAGATACTCAAACGAGAAATGAAAAGATACACAATTGGAATAGTAAAGATACGCAAACGATGTAAAGATACTCAGTTTGAAAGAAACACACTCCCACACTTGCAAAACTCTCAAATTCAATAGAAACTCGCATCAGAAAGCCTTACAGAAAGATACTCAAACGAGAAATGAAAAGATACACAATTGGAATAGAAAAGATACGCAAACGATGTAAAAATACACAATTGGAATAGTAAAGATACGCAAACTATGTAAAGATACTCAGTTTGAAAGAAACACACTCCCACACTTGCAAAACTCTCAAATTCAATAGAAACTCGCATCAAAAAGCCTTACAGAAAGATACTTAAACGAGAAATGAAAAGATACACAATTGGAATAGTAAAGATACGCAAACGATGTAAAGATACGCAATTGGAATTGTAAAGATACCCAAACTATGTAAAGATACTCAGTTTGAAAGAAACACACTCCCACACTTGCAAAACTCTCAAATTCAATAGAAACTCGCATCAGAAAGCCTTACAGAAAGATACTCAAACGAGAAATGAAAAGATACACAATTGGAATAGTAAAGATACGCAAACGATGTAAAGATACACAATTGGAATAGTAAAGATACGCAAACGATGTAAAGATAGTTAGTTTGAAAGAAACACACTCCCACACTTGCAAAACTCTCAAATTTAATAGAAACTCGCATAAGAAAGCCTTACAGAAAAATACTCAAACGAGAAATGAAAAGATACAAAATTGGAATAGTAAAGATACGCAATGGATATAAAGATACACAGTTTGAAAGAAACACACTCCCACACTTGCAAAACTCTCAAATTCAATAGAAACTCGCATCAGAAAGCCTTACAGAAAGATACTCAAACGAGAAATGAAAAGATACACAATTGGAATAGTAAAGATACGGAAACGATGTAAAGATACACAATTGGAATAGTAAACATACGCAAACGATGTAAAGATACTCAGTTTGAAAGAAACACACTCCCACACTTGCAAAACTCTCAAATTCAATAGAAACTCGCATCAGAAAGCCTTACAGAAAGATACTCAAACGAGAAATGAAAAGATACACAATTGGAATAGTAAAGATACGGAAACGATGTAAAGATACACAATTGGAATAGTAAACATACGCAAACGATGTAAAGATACTCAGTTTGAAAGAAACACACTCCCACACTTGCAAAACTCTCAAATTCAATAGACTCTCGCATCAGAAAGCCTTACAGAAAGATACTCAAACGAGAAATGAAAAGATACACAATTGGAATAGATTTATACGCAAACGATGTAAAGATACACAATTGGAATAGTAAAGATACGCAAACTATGTAAAGATACTCAGTTTGAAAGAAACACACTCCCACACTTGCAAAACTCTCAAATTCAATAGAAACTCGCATCAGAAAGCCTTACAGAAAGATACTCAAACGAGAAAAGAAAAGATACACAATTGGAATAGTAAAGATACGCAAACGATGTAAAGATACACAATTGGAATAGTAAAGATACGCAAACGATGTAAAGATACTCAGTTTGAAAGAAACACACTCCCACACTTGCAAAACTCTCAAATACAATAGAAACTCGCATCAGAAGCCTTACAGAAAGTTACTCAAACGAGAAATGAAAAGATACACAATTGGAATAGTAAAGATACGCAAACGATGTAAAGATACACAATTGGAATAGTAAAGATACGCAAACGATGTAAAGATACTCAGTTTAAAAGAAACACACTCGCACACTTGCAAAACTCTCAAATTCAATAGACTCTCGCATCAGAAAGCCTTACAGAAATATACTCAAACGAGAAATGAAAAGATACACAATTGGAATAGATTTATACGCAAACGATGTAAAGATACACAATTGGAATAGTAAAGATACGCAAACTATGTAAAGATACTCAGTTTGAAAGAAACACACTCCCACACTTGCAAAACTCTCAAATTCAATAGAAACTCGCATCAGAAAGCCTTACAGAAAGATACTCAAACGAGAAAAGAAAAGATACACAATTGGAATAGTAAAGATACGCAAACGATGTAAAGATACACAATTGGAATAGTAAAGATACGCAAACGATGTAAAGATACTCAGTTTGAAAGAAACACACTCCCACACTTGCAAAACTCTCAAATACAATAGAAACTCGCATCAGAAGCCTTACAGAAAGTTACTCAAACGAGAAATGAAAAGATACACAATTGGAATAGTAAAGATACGCAAACGATGTAAAGATACACAATTGGAATAGTAAAGATACGCAAACGATGTAAAGATACTCAGTTTAAAAGAAACACACTCGCACACTTACAAAACTCTCAAATTCAATAGAAACTCGCATCAGAAAGCCTTACAGAAAGATACTCAAACGAGAAATGAAAAGATACACAATTGGAATAGTAAAGATACGCAAACGATGTAAATATACTCAGTTTGAAAGAAACACACTCCCACACTTGCAAAACTCTCGAATCCAATAGAAACTCGCATCAGAAGCCTTACAGAAAGATACTCAAACGAGAAATGTAAAGATACACAATTAGAATAGTAAAGATACGCAAACGATGTAAATATACTCAGTTTGAAAGAAACACACTCCCACACTTGCAAAACTCTCAAATTCAATAGAAACTCGCATCAGAAAGCCTTACAGAAAGATACTCAAACGAGAAATGAAAAGATACACAATTGAAATAGTAAAGATACGGAAACGATGTAAAGATACACAATTGGAATAGTAAACATACGCAAACGATGTAAAGATACTCAGTTTGAAAGAAACACACTCCCACACTTGCAAAACTCTAAAATCCAATAGAAACTCGCATCAGAAGCCTTACAGAAAGATACTCAAACGAGAAATGAAAAGATACACAATTGGAATAGTAAAGATACGCAAACGATGTAAATATACTCAGTTTGAAAGAAACACACTCCCACACTTGCAAAACTCTCAAATTCAATAGAAACTCGCATCAGAAAGCCTTACAGAAAGATACTCAAACGAGAAATGAAAAGATACACAATTGGAATAGTAAAGATACGCAAACGATGTAAAGATACACAATTGGAATAGTAAAGATACGCAAACGATGTAAAGATACACAATTGGAATAGTAAAGATACGCAAACGATGTAAAGATACACAATTGGAATAGTAAAGATACGCAAACGATGTAAAGATACTCAGTTTGAAAGAAACACACTCCCACACTTGCAAAACTCTCAAATACAATAGAAACTCGCATCAGAAGCCTTACAGAAAGTTACTCAAACGAGAAATGAAAAGATACACAATTGGAATAGTAAAGATACGCAAACGATGTAAAGATACACAATTGGAATAGTAAAGATACGCAAACGATGTAAAGATACTCAGTTTAAAAGAAACACACTCGCACACTTACAAAACTCTCAAATTCAATAGAAACTCGCATCAGAAAGCCTTACAGAAAGATACTCAAACGAGAAATCAAAAGATACACAATTGGAATAGTAAAGATACGCAAACGATGTAAAGATACACAATTGGAATAGTAAAGATACGCAAACTATGTAAAGATACTCAGTTTGAAAGAAACACACTCCCACACTTGCAAAACTCTCAAATTCAATAGAAACTCGCATCAGAAAGCCTTACAGAAAGATACTCAAACGAGAAATGAAAAGATACACAATTGGAATAGTAAAGATACGCAAACGATGTAAAGATACACAATTAGAATAGTAAAGATACGCAAACGATGTAAATATACTCAGTTTGAAAGAAACACACTCCCACACTTGCAAAAGTCTCAAATTCAATAGAAACTCGCATCAGAAAGCCTTACAGAAAGATACTCAAACGAGAAAAGAAAAGATACACAATTGGAATAGTAAAGATACGCAAACGATGTAAAGATACACAATTGGAATAGTAAAGATACGCAAACGATGTAAAGATACTCAGTTTGAAAGAAACACACTCCCACACTTGCAAAACTCTCAAATACAATAGAAACTCGCATCAGAAGCCTTACAGAAAGATACTCAAACGAGAAAAGAAAAGATACACAATTGGAATAGTAAAGATACGCAAACGATGTAAAGATACACAATTGGAATAGTAAAGATACGCAAACTATGTAAAGATACTCAGTTTGAAAGAAACACACTCCCACACTTGCAAAAGTCTCAAATTCAATAGAAACTCGCATCAGAAAGCCTTACAGAAAGATACTCAAACGAGAAAAGAAAAGATACACAATTGGAATAGTAAAGATACGCAAACGATGTAAAGATACACAATTGGAATAGTAAAGATACGCAAACGATGTAAAGATACTCAGTTTGAAAGAAACACACTCCCACACTTGCAAAACTCTCAAATTCAATAGAAACTCGCATCAGAAAGCCTTACAGAAAGATACTCAAACGAGAAATGAAGAGATACACAATTGGAATAGTAAAGATACGCAAACGATGTAAAGATACACAATTAGAATAGTAAAGATACGCAAACTATGTAAAGATACTCAGTTTGAAAGAAACACACTCCCACACTTGCAAAACTCTTAAATTGAATAGAAACTCGCATCAGAAAGCCTTACAGAAAGATACTCAAACGAGAAATGAAAAGATACAGAATTGGAATAGTAAAGATACGCAAACGATGTAAAGATACACAATTGAAGTAGTAAAGATACGCAAACGATGTAAAGATACTCAGTTTGAAAGAAACACACTTCCACACTTGCAAAACTCTCAAATACAATAGAAACTCGCATCAGAAGCCTTACAGAAAGAGACTCAAACGAGAAAAGAAAAGATACACAATTGGAATAGTAAAGATACGCAAACGATGTAAAGATACACAATTTGAATAGTAAAGATACGCAAACTATGTAAAGATACTCAGTTTGAAAGAAACACACTCCCACACTTGCAAAACTCTCAAATTCAATAGAAACTCGCATCAGAAAGCCTTACAGAAAGATACTCAAATGAGAAATGAAAAGATACACAATTGGAATAGTAAAGATACGCAAACGATGTAAAGATATTCAGTCTGAAAGAAACACACTCCCACACTTGCAAAACTCTCAAATTCAATAGAAACTCGCATCAGAAAGACTTACAGAAAGATACTCAAACGAGAAATGAAAAGATACACAATTGGAATAGTAAAGATACGCAAACGATGTAAAGATACACAATTGGAATAGTAAAGATACGCAAACAATGTAAAGATAGTTAGTTTGAAAGAAACACACTCCCACACTTGCAAAACTCTCAAATACAATAGAAACTCGCATCAGAAGCCTTACAGAAAGATACTCAAACGAGAAATGAAAAGATACACAATTGGAATAGTAAAGATACGCAAACGATGTAAATATACTCAGTTTGAAAGAAACACACTCCCACACTTGCAAAACTCTCAAATTCAATAGAAACTCGCATCAGAAAGCCTTACAGAAATATACTCAAACGAGAAATGAAGAGATACACAATTGGAATAGTAAAGATACGCAAACGATGTAAAGATACACAATTCGAATAGTAAAGATACGCAAACTATGTAAAGATACTCAGTTTGAAAGAAACACACTCCCACACTTGCAAAACTCTCAAATACAATAGAAACTCGCATCAGAAGCCTTACAGAAAGATACTCAAACGAGAAATGAAAAGATACACAATTGGAATAGTAAAGATACGCAAACGATGTAAAGATACACAATTCGAATAGTAAAGATACGCAAACTATGTAAAGATACTCAGTTTGAAAGAAACACACTCCCACACTTGCAAAACTCTCAAATTGAATAGAAACTCGCATCAGAAAGCCTTACAGAAAGATACTCAAACGAGAAATGAAAAGATACAGAATTGGAATAGTAAAGATACGCAAACGATGTAAAGATACACAATTGAAGTAGTAAAGATACGCAAACGATGTAAAGATACTCAGTTTGAAAGAAACACACTCCCACACTTGCAAAACTCTCAAATTGAATAGAAACTCGCATCAGAAAGCCTTACAGAAAGATACTCAAACGAGAAATGAAAAGATACAGAATTGGAATAGTAAAGATACGCAAACGATGTAAAGATACACAATTGAAGTAGTAAAGATACGCAAACGATGTAAAGATACTCAGTTTGAAAGAAACACACTCCCACACTTGCAAAACTCTCAAATTCAATAGAAACTCGCATAAGAAAGCCTTACAGAAAAATACTCAAACGAGAAATGAAAAGATACAAAATTGGAATAGTAAAGATACGCAATGGATATAAAGATACACAGTTTGTAAGAAACACACTCCCACACTTGGAAAACTCTCAAATACAATAGAAACTCGCATCAGAAAGCCTTACAGAAAGATACTCAAACGAGAAATGAAAAGATACACAATTGGAATAGTAAAGATACGCAAACGATGTAAAGATACACAATTGGAATAGTAAAGATACGCAAACGATGTAAAGATACACAATTGGAATAGTAAAGATACGCAAACGATGTAAAGATACTCAGTTTGAAAGAAACACACTCCCACACTTGCAAAACTCTCAAATACAATAGAAACTCCCATCAGAAGCCTTACAGAAAGATACTCAAACGAGAAATGAAAAGATACACAATTGGAATAGTAAAGATACGCAAACGATGTAAATATACTCAGTTTGAAAGAAACACACTCCCACACTTGCAAAACTCTCAAATTCAATAGAAACTCGCATCAGAAAGCCTTACAGAAAGATACTCAAACGAGAAATGAAAAGATACACAATTGGAATAGAAAAGATACGCAAACGATGTAAAAATACACAATTGGAATAGTAAAGATACGCAAACTATGTAAAGATACTCAGTTTGAAAGAAACACACTCCCACACTTGCAAAACTCTCAAATTCAATAGAAACTCGCATCAGAAAGCCTTACAGAAAGATACTTAAACGAGAAATGAAAAGATACACAATTGGAATAGTAAAGATACGCAAACGATGTAAAGATACGCAATTGGAATTGTAAAGATACGCAAACTATGTAAAGATACTCAGTTTGAAAGAAACACACTCCCACACTTGCAAAACTCTCAAATTCAATAGAAACTCGCATCAGAAAGCCTTACAGAAAGATACTCAAACGAGAAATGAAAAGATACACAATTGGAATAGTAAAGATACGCAAACGATGTAAAGATACACAATTGGAATAGTAAAGATACGCAAACAATGTAAAGATAGTTAGTTTGAAAGAAACACACTCCCACACTTGCAAAACTCTCAAATACAATAGAAACTCGCATCAGAAGCCTTACAGAAAGATACTCAAACGAGAAATGAAAAGATACACAATTGGAATAGTAAAGATACGCAAACGATGTAAAGATATTCAGTCTGAAAGAAACACACTCCCACACTTGCAAAACTCTCAAATTCAATAGAAACTCGCATAAGAAAGCCTTACAGAAAAATACTCAAACGAGAAATGAAAAGATACAAAATTGGAATAGTAAACATACGCAATGGATATAAAGATACACAGTTTGAAAGAAACACACTCCCACACTTGGAAAACTCTCAAATACAATAGAAACTCGCATCAGAAAGCCTTACAGAAAGATACTCAAACGAGAAATGAAAAGATACACAATTGGAATAGTAAAGATACGCAAACGATGTAAAGATACACAATTGGAATAGTAAAGATACGCAAACGATGTAAAGATACTCAGTTTGAAAGAAACACACTCCCACACTTGCAAAACTCTCAAATACAATAGAAACTCCCATCAGAAGCCTTACAGAAAGATACTTAAACGAGAAATGAAAAGATACACAATTGGAATAGTAAAGATACGCAAACGATGTAAATATACTCAGTTTGAAAGAAACACACTCCCACACTTGCAAAACTCTCAAATTCAATAGAAACTCGCATCAGAAAGCCTTACAGAAAGATACTCAAACGAGAAATGAAAAGATACACAATTGGAATAGAAAAGATACGCAAACGATGTAAAAATACACAATTGGAATAGTAAAGATACGCAAACTATGTAAAGATACTCAGTTTGAAAGAAACACACTCCCACACTTGCAAAACTCTCAAATTCAATAGAAACTCGCATCAGAAAGCCTTACAGAAAGATACTTAAACGAGAAATGAAAAGATACACAATTGGAATAGTAAAGATACGCAAACGATGTAAAGATACGCAATTGGAATTGTAAAGATACGCAAACTATGTAAAGATACTCAGTTTGAAAGAAACACACTCCCACACTTGCAAAACTCTCAAATTCAATAGAAACTCGCATCAGAAAGCCTTACAGAAAGATACTTAAACGAGAAATGAAAAGATACACAATTGGAATAGTAAAGATACGCAAACGATGTAAAGATACGCAATTGGAATTGTAAAGATACGCAAACTATGTAAAGATACTCAGTTTGAAAGAAACACACTCCCACACTTGCAAAACTCTCAAATTCAATAGAAACTCGCATCAGAAAGCCTTACAGAAAAATACTCAAACGAGAAATGAAAAGATACAAAATTGGAATAGTAAAGATACGCAATGGATATAAAGATACACAGTTTGAAAGAAACACACTCCCACACTTGGAAAACTCTCAAATACAATAGAAACTCGCATCAGAAAGCCTTACAGAAAGATACTCAAACGAGAAATGAAAAGATACACAATTGGAATAGTAAAGATACGCAAACGATGTAAAGATACACAATTGGAATAGTAAAGATACGCAAACGATGTAAAGATACACAATTGGAATAGTAAAGATACGCAAACGATGTAAAGATACTCAGTTTGAAAGAAACACACTCCCACACTTGCAAAACTCTCAAATACAATAGAAACTCCCATCAGAAGCCTTACAGAAAGATACTCAAACGAGAAATGAAAAGATACACAATTGGAATAGTAAAGATACGCAAACGATGTAAATATACTCAGTTTGAAAGAAACACACTCCCACACTTGCAAAACTCTCAAATTCAATAGAAACTCGCATCAGAAAGCCTTACAGAAAGATACTCAAACGAGAAATGAAAAGATACACAATTGGAATAGAAAAGATACGCAAACGATGTAAAAATACACAATTGGAATAGTAAAGATACGCAAACGATGTAAAGATACGCAATTGGAATTGTAAAGATACGCAAACTATGTAAAGATACTCAGTTTGAAAGAAACACACTCCCACACTTGCAAAACTCTCAAATTCAATAGAAACTCGCATCAGAAAGCCTTACAGAAAGATACTCAAACGAGAAATGAAAAGATACACAATTGGAATAGTAAAGATACGCAAACGATGTAAAGATACACAATTGGAATAGTAAAGATACGCAAACAATGTAAAGATAGTTAGTTTGAAAGAAACACACTCCCACACTTGCAAAACTCTCAAATACAATAGAAACTCGCATCAGAAGCCTTACAGAAAGATACTCAAACGAGAAATGAAAAGATACACAATTGGAATAGAAAAGATACGCAAACGATGTAAATATACTCAGTTTGAAAGAAACACACTCCCACACTTGCAAAACTCTCAAATTCAATAGAAACTCGCATCAGAAAGCCTTACAGAAAGATACTCAAACGAGAAATGAAAAGATACACAATTGGAATAGAAAAGATACGCAAACGATGTAAAAATACACAATTGGAATAGTAAAGATACGCAAACTATGTAAAGATACTCAGTTTGAAAGAAACACACTCCCACACTTGCAAAACTCTCAAATTCAATAGAAACTCGCATCAGAAAGCCTTACAGAAAGATACTTAAACGAGAAATGAAAAGATACACAATTGGAATAGTAAAGATACGCAAACGATGTAAAGATACGCAATTGGAATTGTAAAGATACGCAAACTATGTAAAGATACTCAGTTTGAAAGAACCACACTCCCACACTTGCAAAACTCTCAAATTCAATAGAAACTCGCATCAGAAAGCCTTACAGAAAGATACTCAAACGAGAAATGAAAAGATACACAATTGGAATAGTAAAGATACGCAAACGATGTATAGATACACAATTGGAATAGTAAAGATACGCAAACAATGTAAAGATAGTTAGTTTGAAAGAAACACACTCCCACACTTGCAAAACTCTCAAATACAATAGAAACTCGCATCAGAAGCCTTACAGAAAGATACTCAAACGAGAAATGAAAAGATACACAATTGGAATAGTAAAGATACGCAAACGATGTAAAGATATTCAGTCTGAAAGAAACACACTCCCACACTTGCAAAACTCTCAAATTCAATAGAAACTCGCATAAGAAAGCCTTACAGAAAAATACTCAAACGAGAAATGAAAAGATACAAAATTGGAATAGTAAAGATACGCAATGGATATAAAGATACACAGTTTGAAAGAAACACACTCCCACACTTGGAAAACTCTCAAATACAATAGAAACTCGCATCAGAAAGCCTTACAGAAAGATACTCAAACGAGAAATGAAAAGATACACAATTGGAATAGTAAAGATACGCAAACGATGTAAAGATACACAATTGGAATAGTAAAGATACGCAAACGATGTAAAGATACACAATTGGAATAGTAAAGATACGCAAACGATGTAAAGATACTCAGTTTGAAAGAAACACACTCCCACACTTGCAAAACTCTCAAATATAATAGAAACTCCCATCAGAAGCCTTACAGAAAGATACTCAAACGAGAAATGAAAAGATACACAATTGGAATAGTAAAGATACGCAAACGATGTAAATATACTCAGTTTGAAAGAAACACACTCCCACACTTGCAAAACTCTCAAATTCAATAGAAACTCGCATCAGAAAGCCTTACAGAAAGATACTCAAACGAGAAATGAAAAGATACACAATTGGAATAGAAAAGATACGCAAACGATGTAAAAATACACAATTGGAATAGTAAAGATACGCAAACTATGTAAAGATACTCAGTTTGAAAGAAACACACTCCCACACTTGCAAAACTCTCAAATTCAATAGAAACTCGCATCAGAAAGCCTTACAGAAAGATACTTAAACGAGAAATGAAAAGATACACAATTGGAATAGTAAAGATACGCAAACGATGTAAAGATACGCAATTGGAATTGTAAAGATACGCAAACTATGTAAAGATACTCAGTTTGAAAGAAACACACTCCCACACTTGCAAAACTCTCAAATTCAATAGAAACTCGCATCAGAAAGCCTTACAGAAAGATACTCAAACGAGAAATGAAAAGATACACAATTGGAATAGTAAAGATACGCAAACGATGTAAAGATACACAATTGGAATAGTAAAGATACGCAAACAATGTAAAGATAGTTAGTTTGAAAGAAACACACTCCCACACTTGCAAAACTCTCAAATACAATAGAAACTCGCATCAGAAGCCTTACAGAAAGATACTCAAACGAGAAATGAAAAGATACACAATTGGAATAGTAAAGATACGCAAACGATGTAAATATACTCAGTTTGAAAGAAACACACTCCCACACTTGCAAAACTCTCAAATTCAATAGAAACTCGCATCAGAAAGCCTTACAGAAATATACTCAAACGAGAAATGAAGAGATACACAATTGGAATAGTAAAGATACGCAAACGATGTAAAGATACACAATTAGAATAGTAAAGATACGCAAACTATTTCAAGATACTCAGTTTGAAAGAAACACACTCCCACACTTGCAAAACTCTCAAATTGAATAGAAACTCGCATCAGAAAGCCTTACAGAAAGATACTCAAACGAGAAATGAAAAGATACAGAATTGGAATAGTAAGGATACGCAAACGATGTAAAGATACACAATTGAAGTAGTAAAGATACGCAAACGATGTAAAGATACTCAGTTTGAAAGAAACACACTCCCACACTTGCAAAACTCTCAAATTAAATAGAAACTCGCATCAGAAAGCCTTACAGAAAGATACTCAAACGAGAAATGAAAAGATACACAATTGGAATAGTAAATATACGCAAACGATGTAAAGATACACAATTGGAATAGTAAAGATACGCAAAAGATGTAAAGATACTCAGTTTGAAAGAAACACACTCCCACACTTGCAAAACTCTCAAATTCAATAGAAACTCGCATCAGAAAGCCTTACAGAAAGATACTCAAATGAGAAATGAAAAGATACACAATTGGAATAGTAAAGATACGCAAACGATGTAAAGATACACAATTGGAATAGTAAAGATACGCAAACGATGTAAAGATATTCAGTCTGAAAGAAACACACTCCCACACTTGCAAAACTCTCAAATTCAATAGAAACTCGCATAAGAAAGCCTTACAGAAAAATACTCAAACGAGAAATGAAAAGATACAAAATTGGAATAGTAAAGATACGCAATGGATATAAAGATACACAGTTTGAAAGAAACACACTCCCACACTTGGAAAACTCTCAAATACAATAGAAACTCGCATCAGAAAGCCTTACAGAAAGATACTCAAACGAGAAATGAAAAGATACACAATTGGAATAGTAAAGATACGCAAACGATGTAAATATACTCAGTTTGAAAGAAACACACTCCCACACTTGCAAAACTCTCAAATTCAATAGAAACTCGCATCAGAAAGCCTTACAGAAAGATACTCAAAGGAGAAATGAAAAGATACACAATTGGAATAGAAAAGATACGCAAACGATGTAAAAATACACAATTGGAATAGTAAAGATACGCAAACTATGTAAAGATACTCAGTTTGAAAGAAACACACTCCCACACTTGCAAAACTCTCAAATTCAATAGAAACTCGCATCAGAAAGCTTTACAGAAAGATACTCAAACGAGAAATGAAAAGATACACAATTGGAATAGTAAAGATACGCAAACGATGTAAAGATACGCAATTGGAATTGTAAAGATACGCAAAACTATGTAAAGATACTCAGTTTGAAAGAAACACACTCCCACACTTGCAAAACTCTCAAATTCAATAGAAACTCGCATCAGAAAGCCTTACAGAAAGATACTCAAACGAGAAATGAAAAGATACACAATTGGAATAGTAAAGATACGCAAACGATGTAAAGATACACAATTGGAATAGTAAAGATACGCAAACGATGTAAAGATACACAATTGGAATAGTAAAGATACGCAAACGATGTAAAGATACTCAGTTTGAAAGAAACACACTCCCACACTTGCAAAACTCTCAAATACAATAGAAACTCCCATCAGAAGCCTTACAGAAAGATACTCAAACGAGAAATGAAAAGATACACAATTGGAATAGTAAAGATACGCAAACGATGTAAATATACTCAGTTTGAAAGAAACACACTCCCACACTTGCAAAACTCTCAAATTCAATAGAAACTCGCATCAGAAAGCCTTACAGAAAGATACTCAAACGAGAAATGAAAAGATACACAATTGGAATAGAAAAGATACGCAAACGATGTAAAAAATACACAATTGGAATAGTAAAGATACGCAAACTATGTAAAGATACTCAGTTTGAAAGAAACACACTCCCACACTTGCAAAACTCTCAAATTCAATAGAAACTCGCATCAGAAAGCCTTACAGAAAGATACTCAAACGAGAAATGAAAAGATACACAATTGGAATAGAAAAGATACGCAAACGATGTAAAAATACACAATTGGAATAGTAAAGATACGCAAACTATGTAAAGATACTCAGTTTGAAAGAAACACACTCCCACACTTGCAAAACTCTCAAATTCAATAGAAACTCGCATCAGAAAGCTTTACAGAAAGATACTCAAACGAGAAATGAAAAGATACACAATTGGAATAGTAAAGATACGCAAACGATGTAAAGATACGCAATTGGAATTGTAAAGATACGCAAACTATGTAAAGATACTCAGTTTGAAAGAAACACACTCCCACACTTGCAAAACTCTCAAATTCAATAGAAACTCGCATAAGAAAGCCTTACAGAAAAATACTCAAACGAGAAATGAAAAGATACAAAATTGGAATAGTAAAGATACGCAATGGATATAAAGATACACAGTTTGTAAGAAACACACTCCCACACTTGGAAAACTCTCAAATACAATAGAAACTCGCATCAGAAAGCCTTACAGAAAGATACTCAAACGAGAAATGAAAAGATACACAATTGGAATAGTAAAGATACGCAAACGATGTAAATATACTCAGTTTGAAAGAAACACACTCCCACACTTGCAAAACTCTCAAATTCAATAGAAACTCGCATCAGAAAGCCTTACAGAAAGATACTCAAACGAGAAATGAAAAGATACACAATTGGAATAGTAAAGATACGCAAACGATGTAAAGATACACAATTGGAATAGTAAAGATACGCAAACAATGTAAAGATAGTTAGTTTGAAAAAAACACACTCCCACACTTGCAAAACTCTCAAATACAATAGAAACTCGCATCAGAAGCCTTACAGAAAGATACTCAAACGAGAAATGAAAAGATACACAATTGGAATAGTAAAGATACGCAAACGATGTAAATATACTCAGTTTGAAAGAAACACACTCCCACACTTGCAAAACTCTCAAATTCAATAGAAACTCGCATCAGAAAGCCTTACAGAAAGATACTCAAACGAGAAATGAAAAGATACACAATTGGAATAGAAAAGATACGCAAACGATGTAAAAATACACAATTGGAATAGTAAAGATACGCAAACTATGTAAAGATACTCAGTTTGAAAGAAACACACTCCCACACTTGCAAAACTCTCAAATTCAATAGAAACTCGCATCAGAAAGCCTTACAGAAAGATACTTAAACGAGAAATGAAAAGATACACAATTGGAATAGTAAAGATACGCAAACGATGTAAAGATACGCAATTGGAATTGTAAAGATACGCAAACTATGTAAAGATACTCAGTTTGAAAGAAACACACTCCCACACTTGCAAAACTCTCAAATTCAATAGAAACTCGCATCAGAAAGCCTTACAGAAAGATACTCAAACGAGAAATGAAAAGATACACAATTGGAATAGTAAAGATACGCAAACAATGTATAGATACACAATTGGAATAGTAAAGATACGCAAACAATGTAAAGATAGTTAGTTTGAAAGAAACACACTCCCACACTTGCAAAACTCTCAAATACAATAGAAACTCGCATCAGAAGCCTTACAGAAAGATACTCAAACGAGAAATGAAAAGATACACAATTGGAATAGTAAAGATACGCAAACGATGTAAAGATATTCAGTCTGAAAGAAACACACTCCCCACACTTGCAAACTCTCAAATTCAATAGAAACTCGCATAAGAAAGCCTTACAGAAAAATACTCAACACGAGAAATGAAAAGATACAAAATTGGAATAGTAAAGATACGCAATGGATATAAAGATACACAGTTTGAAAGAAACACACTCCCACACTTGGAAAACTCTCAAATACAATAGAAACTCGCATCAGAAAGCCTTACAGAAAGATACTCAAACGAGAAATGAAAAGATACACAATTGGAATAGTAAAGATACGCAAACGATGTAAAGATACACAATTGGAATAGTAAAGATACGCAAACGATGTAAAGATACACAATTGGAATAGTAAAGATACGCAAACGATGTAAAGATACTCAGTTTGAAAGAAACACACTCCCACACTTGCAAAACTCAAAATTAATAGAAACTCCCATCAGAAGCCTTACAGAAAGATACTCAAACGAGAAATGAAAAGATACCACAATTGGAATAGTAAAGATACGCAAACGATGTAAATATACTCAGTTTGAAAGAAACACACTCCCACACTTGCAAAACTCTCAAATTCAATAGAAACTCGCATCAGAAAGCCTTACAGAAAGATACTCAAACGAGAAATGAAAAGATACACAATTGGAATAGAAAAGATACGCAAACGATGTAAAAATACACAATTGGAATAGTAAAGATACGCAACACTATGTAAAGATACTCAGTTTGAAAGAAACACACTCCCACACTTGCAAAACTCTCAAATTCAATAGAAACTCGCATCAGAAAGCCTTACAGAAAGATACTCAAACGAGAAATGAAAAGATACACAATTGGAATAGTAAAGATACGCAAACGATGTAAAGATACGCAATTGGAATTGTAAAGATACGCAAACTATGTAAAGATACTCAGTTTGAAAGAAACACACTCCCACACTTGCAAAACTCTCAAATTCAATAGAAACTCGCATCAGAAAGCCTTACAGAAAAATACTCAAACGAGAAATGAAAAGATACACAATTGGAATAGTAAATATACGCAAACGATGTAAAGATACACAATTGGAATAGTAAAGATACGCAAACGATGTAAAGATATTCAGTCTGAAAGAAACACACTCCCACACTTGCAAAACTCTCAAATTCAATAGAAACTCGCGTAAGAAAGCCTTACAGAAAGATACTCAAATGAGAAATGAAAAGATACACAATTGGAATAGTAAAGATACGCAAACGATGTAAAGATACACAATTGGAATAGTAAAGATACGCAAACGATGTAAAGATATTCAGTCTGAAAGAAACACACTCCCACACTTGCAAAACTCTCAAATTCAATAGAAACTCGCATAAGAAAGCCTTACAGAAAAATACTCAAACGAGAAATGAAAAGATACAAAATTGGAATAGTAAAGATACGCAATGGATATAAAGATACACAGTTTGAAAGAAACACACTCCCACACTTGGAAAACTCTCAAATACAATAGAAACTCGCATCAGAAAGCCTTACAGAAAGATACTCAAACGAGAAATGAAAAGATACACAATTGGAATAGTAAAGATACGCAAACGATGTAAATATACTCAGTTTGAAAGAAACACACTCTTTAACCAAAAAAAAAAAAAGAAAGAAACACACTCCGACACTTGCAAAACTCTCAAATTCAATAGAAACTCGCATCAGAAAGCCTTACAGAAAGATACTCAAACGAGAAATGAAAAGATACACAATTGGAATAGAAAAGATACGCAAACGATGTAAAAATACACAATTGGAATAGTAAAGATACGCAAACTATGTAAAGATACTCAGTTTGAAAGAAACACACTCCCACACTTGCAAAACTCTCAAATTCAATAGAAACTCGCATCAGAAAGCTTTACAGAAAGATACTCAAACGAGAAATGAAAAGATACACAATTGGAATAGTAAAGATACGCAAACGATGTAAAGATACGCAATTGGAATTGTAAAGATACGCAAACTATGTAAAGATACTCAGTTTGAAAGAAACACACTCCCACACTTGCAAAACTCTCAAATTCAATAGAAACTCGCATCAGAAAGCCTTACAGAAAGATACTCAAACGAGAAATGAAAAGATACACAATTGGAATAGAAAAGATACGCAAACGATGTAAAAATACACAATTGGAATAGTAAAGATACGCAAACTATGTAAAGATACTCAGTTTGAAAGAAACACACTCCCACACTTGCAAAACTCTCAAATTCAATAGAAACTCGCATCAGAAAGCTTTACAGAAAGATACTCAAACGAGAAATGAAAAGATACACAATTGGAATAGTAAAGATACGCAAACGATGTAAAGATACGCATTTGGAATTGTAAAGATACGCAAACTATGTAAAGATACTCAGTTTGAAAGAAACACACTCCCACACTTGCAAAACTCTCAAATACAATAGAAACTCGCATCAGAAGCCTTACAGAAAGATACTCAAACGAGAAATGAAAAGATACACAATTGGAATAGTAAAGATACGCAAACGATGTAAAGATATTCAGTCTGAAAGAAACACACTCCCACACTTGCAAAACTCTCAAATTCAATAGAAACTCGCATAAGAAAGCCTTACAGAAAAATACTCAAACGAGAAATGAAAAGATACAAAATTGGAATAGTAAAGATACGCAATGGATATAAAGATACACAGTTTGAAAGAAACACACTCCCACACTTGGAAAACTCTCAAATACAATAGAAACTCGCATCAGAAAGCCTTACAGAAAGATACTCAAACGAGAAATGAAAAGATACACAATTGGAATAGTAAAGATACGCAAACGATGTAAAGATACGCAATTGGAATTGTAAAGATACGCAAACTATGTAAAGATACTCAGTTTGAAAGAAACACACTCCCACACTTGCAAAACTCTCAAATTCAATAGAAACTCGCATCAGAAAGCCTTACAGAAAGATACTCAAACGAGAAATGAAAAGATACACAATTGGAATAGTAAAGATACGCAAACGATGTAAATATACTCAGTTTGAAAGAAACACACTCCCACACTTGCAAAACTCTCAAATACAATAGAAACTCGCATCAGAAGCCTTACAGAAAGATACTCAAACGAGAAATGAAAAGATACACAATTGGAATAGTAAAGATACGCAAACGATGTAAAGATATTCAGTCTGAAAGAAACACACTCCCACACTTGCAAAACTCTCAAATTCAATAGAAACTCGCATAAGAAAGCCTTACAGAAAAATACTCAAACGAGAAATGAAAAGATACAAAATTGGAATAGTAAAGATACGCAATGGATATAAAGATACACAGTTTGAAAGAAACACACTCCCACACTTGGAAAACTCTCAAATACAATAGAAACTCGCATCAGAAAGCCTTACAGAAAGATACTCAAACGAGAAATGAAAAGATACACAATTGGAATAGTAAAGATACGCAAACGATGTAAATATACTCAGTTTGAAAGAAACACACTCCCACACTTGCAAAACTCTCAAATTCAATAGAAACTCGCATCAGAAAGCCTTACAGAAAGATACTCAAACGAGAAATGAAAAGATACACAATTGGAATAGAAAAGATACGCAAACGATGTAAAAATACACAATTGGAATAGTAAAGATACGCAAACTATGTAAAGATACTCAGTTTGAAAGAAACACACTCCCACACTTGCAAAACTCTCAAATTCAATAGAAACTCGCATCAGAAAGCTTTACAGAAAGATACTCAAACGAGAAATGAAAAGATACACAATTGGAATAGTAAAGATACGCAAACGATGTAAAGATACGCAATTGGAATTGTAAAGATACGCAAACTATGTAAAGATACTCAGTTTGAAAGAAACACACTCCCACACTTGCAAAACTCTCAAATTCAATAGAAACTCGCATCAGAAAGCCTTACAGAAAGATACTCAAACGAGAAATGAAAAGATACACAATTGGAATAGAAAAGATACGCAAACGATGTAAAAATACACAATTGGAATAGTAAAGATACGCAAACTATGTAAAGATACTCAGTTTGAAAGAAACACACTCCCACACTTGCAAAACTCTCAAATTCAATAGAAACTCGCATCAGAAAGCCTTACAGAAAGATACTCAAACGAGAAATGAAAAGATACACAATTGGAATAGTAAAGATACGCAAACGATGTAAAGATACGCAATTGGAATTGTAAAGATACGCAAACTATGTAAAGATACTCAGTTTGAAAGAAACACACTCCCACACTTGCAAAACTCTCAAATACAATAGAAACTCGCATCAGAAGCCTTACAGAAAGATACTCAAACGAGAAATGAAAAGATACACAATTGGAATAGTAAAGATACGCAAACGATGTAAAGATATTCAGTCTGAAAGAAACACACTCCCACACTTGCAAAACTCTCAAATTCAATAGAAACTCGCATAAGAAAGCCTTACAGAAAAATACTCAAACGAGAAATGAAAAGATACAAAATTGGAATAGTAAAGATACGCAATGGATATAAAGATACACAGTTTGAAAGAAACACACTCCCACACTTGGAAAACTCTCAAATACAATAGAAACTCGCATCAGAAAGCCTTACAGAAAGATACTCAAACGAGAAATGAAAAGATACACAATTGGAATAGTAAAGATACGCAAACGATGTAAAGATACACAATTGGAATAGTAAAGATACGCAAACAATGTAAAGATAGTTAGTTTGAAAGAAACACACTCCCACACTTGCAAAACTCTCAAATACAATAGAAACTCGCATCAGAAGCCTTACAGAAAGATACTCAAACGAGAAATGAAAAGATACACAATTGGAATAGTAAAGATACGCAAACGATGTAAAGATACACAATTGGAATAGTAAAGATACGCAAACGATGTAAAGATATTCAGTCTGAAAGAAACACACTCCCACACTTGCAAAACTCTCAAATTCAATAGAAACTCGCATAAGAAAGCCTTACAGAAAAATACTCAAACGAGAAATGAAAAGATACAAAATTGGAATAGTAAAGATACGCAATGGATATAAAGATACACAGTTTGAAAGAAACACACTCCCACACTTGGAAAACTCTCAAATACAATAGAAACTCGCATCAGAAAGCCTTACAGAAAGATACTCAAACGAGAAATGAAAAGATACACAATTGGAATAGTAAAGATACGCAAACGATGTAAATATACTCAGTTTGAAAGAAACACACTCCCACACTTGCAAAACTCTCAAATTCAATAGAATCTCGCATCAGAAAGCCTTACAGAAAGATACTCAAATGAGAAATGAAAATATACACAATTGGAATAGTAAAGATACGCAATGGATGTAAAGATACTCAGTTTGAAAGAAACACACTCCCACACTTGCCAAACTCTCAAATACAATAGAAACTCGCATCAGAAGCCTTACAAAAAGATACTCAAACGAGAAATGAAAAGATATAGAATTGGAATAGTAAAGATACGCAAACGATGTAAAGATACCCAATTGGAATAGTAAAGATACGCAAACGATGTAAAGATACTCAGTTTGAAAGAAACACACTCCCACATTTGCAAAACTCTCAAATACAATAGAAACTCGCATCAGAAAGCCTTACAGAAAGATACTCAAACGAGAAATGAAAAGATACACAATTGGAATAGTAAAGATACGCAAACGATGTAAATATACTCAGTTTGAAAGAAACACACTCCCACACTTGCAAAACTCTCAAATACAATAGAAACTCGCATCAGAAGCCTTACAGAAAGATACTCAAACGAGAAATGAAAAGATACACAATTGGAATAGTAAAGATACGCAAACGATGTAAAGATATTCAGTCTGAAAGAAACACACTCCCACACTTGCAAAACTCTCAAATTCAATAGAAACTCGCATAAGAAAGCCTTACAGAAAAATACTCAAACGAGAAATGAAAAGATACAAAATTGGAATAGTAAAGATACGCAATGGATATAAAGATACACAGTTTGAAAGAAACACACTCCCACACTTGGAAAACTCTCAAATACAATAGAAACTCGCATCAGAAAGCCTTACAGAAAGATACTCAAACGAGAAATGAAAAGATACACAATTGGAATAGTAAAGATACGCAAACGATGTAAATATACTCAGTTTGAAAGAAACACACTCCCACACTTGCAAAACTCTCAAATTCAATAGAAACTCGCATCAGAAAGCCTTACAGAAAGATACTCAAACGAGAAATGAAAAGATACACAATTGGAATAGAAAAGATACGCAAACGATGTAAAAATACACAATTGGAATAGTAAAGATACGCAAACTATGTAAAGATACTCAGTTTGAAAGAAACACACTCCCACACTTGCAAAACTCTCAAATTCAATAGAAACTCGCATCAGAAAGCCTTACAGAAAGATACTCAAACGAGAAATGAAAAGATACACAATTGGAATAGTAAAGATACGCAAACGATGTAAAGATACGCAATTGGAATTGTAAAGATACGCAAACTATGTAAAGATACTCAGTTTGAAAGAAACACACTCCCACACTTGCAAAACTCTCAAATTCAATAGAAACTCGCATCAGAAAGCCTTACAGAAAGATACTCAAACGAGAAATGAAAAGATACACAATTGGAATAGTAAAGATACGCAAACGATGTAAAGATACACAATTGGAATAGTAAAGATACGCAAACGATGTAAAGATACTCAGTTTGAAAGAAACACACTCCCACACTTGCAAAACTCTCAAATTCAATAGAAACTCGCATCAGAAAGCCTTACAGAAAGATACTCAAACGAGAAATGAAAAGATACACAATTGGAATAGTAAAGATACGCAAACGATGTAAAGATACGCAATTGGAATTGTAAAGATACGCAAACTATGTAAAGATACTCAGTTTGAAAGAAACACACTCCCACACTTGCAAAACTCTCAAATACAATAGAAACTCGCATCAGAAGCCTTACAGAAAGATACTCAAACGAGAAATGAAAAGATACACAATTGGAATAGTAAAGATACGCAAACGATGTAAAGATATTCAGTCTGAAAGAAACACACTCCCACACTTGCAAAACTCTCAAATTCAATAGAAACTCGCATAAGAAAGCCTTACAGAAAAATACTCAAACGAGAAATGAAAAGATACAAAATTGGAATAGTAAAGATACGCAATGGATATAAAGATACACAGTTTGAAAGAAACACACTCCCACACTTGGAAAACTCTCAAATACAATAGAAACTCGCATCAGAAAGCCTTACAGAAAGATACTCAAACGAGAAATGAAAAGATACACAATTGGAATAGTAAAGATACGCAAACGATGTAAAGATACACAATTGGAATAGTAAAGATACGCAAACAATGTAAAGATAGTTAGTTTGAAAGAAACACACTCCCACACTTGCAAAACTCTCAAATACAATAGAAACTCGCATCAGAAGCCTTACAGAAAGATACTCAAACGAGAAATGAAAAGATACACAATTGGAATAGTAAAGATACGCAAACGATGTAAAGATACACAATTGGAATAGTAAAGATACGCAAACGATGTAAAGATATTCAGTCTGAAAGAAACACACTCCCACACTTGCAAAACTCTCAAATTCAATAGAAACTCGCATAAGAAAGCCTTACAGAAAAATACTCAAACGAGAAATGAAAAGATACAAAATTGGAATAGTAAAGATACGCAATGGATATAAAGATACACAGTTTGAAAGAAACACACTCCCACACTTGGAAAACTCTCAAATACAATAGAAACTCGCATCAGAAAGCCTTACAGAAAGATACTCAAACGAGAAATGAAAAGATACACAATTGGAATAGTAAAGATACGCAAACGATGTAAATATACTCAGTTTGAAAGAAACACACTCCCACACTTGCAAAACTCTCAAATTCAATAGAATCTCGCATCAGAAAGCCTTACAGAAAGATACTCAAATGAGAAATGAAAATATACACAATTGGAATAGTAAAGATACGCAATGGATGTAAAGATACTCAGTTTGAAAGAAACACACTCCCACACTTGCCAAACTCTCAAATACAATAGAAACTCGCATCAGAAGCCTTACAAAAAGATACTCAAACGAGAAATGAAAAGATATAGAATTGGAATAGTAAAGATACGCAAACGATGTAAAGATACCCAATTGGAATAGTAAAGATACGCAAACGATGTAAAGATACTCAGTTTGAAAGAAACACACTCCCACATTTGCAAAACTCTCAAATTCAATAGAAATTCGCATCAGAAAGCCTTACAGAAAGATACTCAAACGAGAAATGAAAATATACACAATTGGAATAGTAAAGATACGCAATGGATGTAAAGATACTCAGTTTGAAAGAAACACACTCCCACACTTGCCAAACTCTCAAATACAATAAAAACTCGCATCAGAAGCCTTACAAAAAGATACTCAAACGAGAAATGAAAAGATACAGAATTGGAATAGTAAAGATACGCAAACGATGTAAAGATACCCAATTGGAATAGTAAAGATACGCAAACGATGTAAAGATACTCAGTTTGAAAGAAACACACTCCCACACTTGCAAAACTCTCAAATTCAATAGAATCTCGCATCAGAAAGCCTTACAGAAAGATACTCAAACGAGAAATGAAAATATACACAATTGGAATAGTAAAGATACGCAATGGATGTAAAGATACTGAGTTTGAAAGAAACACACTCCCACACTTGCCAAACTCTCAAATACAATAGAAACTCGCATCAGAAGCCTTACAAAAAGATACTCAAACGAGAAATGAAAAGATACAGAATTGGAATAGTAAAGATACGCAAACGATGTAAAGATACCCAATTGGAATAGTAAAGATACGCAAACGATGTAAAGATACTCAGTTTGAAAGAAACACACTCCCACACTTGCAAAACTCTCAAATTCAATAGAATCTCGCATCAGAAAGCGTTACAGAAAGATACTCAAACGAGAAATGAAAATATACACAATTGGAATAGTAAAGATACGCAATGGATTACAGATACTCAGTTTGAAAGAAACACACTCCCACACTTGCCAAACTCTCAAATACAATAGAAACTCGCATCAGAAGCCTTACAAAAAGACACTCAAACGAGAAATGAAAAGATACAGAATTGGAATAGTAAAGATACGCAATGGATGTAAAGATACTCAAACGATGTAAAGATACACAATTGGAATAGTAAAGATACGCAAACGATGTAAAGATACTCAGTTTGAAAGAAACACACTCCCACACTTGCAAAACTCTCAAATACAATAGAAACTCGCATCAGAAGCCTTACAGAAAGATACTCAAACGAGAAATGAAAAGATACACAATTGGAATAGTAAAGATACGCAAACTATGTAAAGATACTCAGTTTGAAAGAAACACACTCCCACACTTGCAAAACTCTCAAATTCAATAGAAATTCGCATCAGAAAGCCTTACAGAAAGATACTCTAACGAGAAATGAAAAGATACACAATTGGAATAGTAAAGATACGCAATGGATGTAAAGATACTCAAACGAGAAATGAAAAGATACACAATTGGAATAGTAAATATACGCAAACGATGTAAAGATACTCAGTTTGAAAGAAATACACTCCCACACTTGTAAAACTCTCAAATTCAATAGAAACTCGCATCAGAAAGCCTTACAGAAAGATACTCAAACAAGAAATGAAAAGATACACAATTGGAATAGTAAAGATACGCAAACGATGTAAAGATACTCAGTTTGAAAGAAACACACTCCCACACTTGCAAAACTCTCAAATTCAATAGAATCTCGCATCAGAAAGCCTTACAGAAAGATACTCAAATGAGAAATGAAAATATACACAATTGGAATAGTAAAGATACGCAATGGATGTAAAGATACTCAGTTTGAAAGAAACACACTCCCACACTTGCCAAACTCTCAAATACAATAGAAACTCGCATCAGAAGCCTTACAAAAAGATACTCAAACGAGAAATGAAAAGATATAGAATTGGAATAGTAAAGATACGCAAACGATGTAAAGATACCCAATTGGAATAGTAAAGATACGCAAACGATGTAAAGATACTCAGTTTGAAAGAAACACACTCCCACATTTGCAAAACTCTCAAATTCAATAGAAATTCGCATCAGAAAGCCTTACAGAAAGATACTCAAACGAGAAATGAAAAGATACACAATTGGAATAGTAAAGATACGCAATGGATGTAAAGATACTCAAACGAGAAATGAAAAGATACACAATTGGAATAGTAAATATACGCAAACGATGTAAAGATACTCAGTTTGAAAGAAATACACTCCCACACTTGTAAAACACTCAAATTCAATAGAAGCTCGCATCAGAAAGCCTTACAGAAAGATACTCAAACGAGAAATGAAAAGATACACAATTGGAATAGTAAAGATACGCAAACGATGTAAAGATACACAATTGGAATAGTAAAGCTACGCAAACGATGTAAAGATACTCAGTTTGAAAGAAACACACTCCCACACTTGCAAAACTCTCAAATTCAATAGAATCTCGCATCAGAAAGCCTTACAGAAAGATACTCAAACGAGAAATGAAAATATACACAATTGGAATAGTAAAGATACGCAATGGATGTAAAGATACTCAGTTTGAAAGAAACACACTCCCACACTTGCCAAACTCTCAAATACAATAGAAACTCGCATCAGAAGCCTTACAGAAAGATACTCAAACGAGAAATGAAAAGATACACAATTGGAATAGTAAAGATACGCAAACGATGTAAAGATACACAATTGGAATAGTAAAGATACGCAAACGATGTAAAGATACTAAGTTTGAAAGAAACACAATCCCACACTTGCAAAACTCTCAAATTCAATAGAAACTCGCATCAGAAAGCCTTACAGATGGATACTCAAACGAGAAATGAAAAGATACACAATTGGAATAGTAAAGATACGCAATGGATGTAAAGATACTCAGTTTTAAAGAAACACACTCCCACACTTGCAAAACTCTCAAATACAATAGAAACTCGCATCAGAAGCCTTACAGAAAGATACTGAAACGAGAAATGAAAAGATACACAATTGGAATTGTAAAGATACGCAAACGATGTAAAGATACACAATTGGAATAGTGATAGAGCGTTCGGTTAAAACGTCTATAAAATACCCTGAAAAACATCATCGTTAGTATAGAATAAGCAGGGATCGTTCAGTCCGGGGAATCAAAAGGGCCTCAACACTTATCATGTTATTGGGAGATTTGAGTTGGATTCTAAAACTACAACTTAAATTAAATCCTAAATTACTTATATACAATTGATCAACCATTCATCACATGAACAAAACACGAATTTCACTCAAGAAACATGTATGACACGCATAGAACAACATATAGGCAGCGGCTTATTTTGATTCTTTCTAAGTCCATTTCAATTCCAATTCTAATTAGAATCCGAAGCGGTTCATCTAATCGTTAAGACTTCTTAGTTATTTAGAATCAACGAAGCGTTCAATCCTAAATATATGCTAACAAGAGTTCAACATAACGAAGCGTTCTAGTTAAACAACAAAGTAGCACATAAGCACATTAAGTCGAATTGGAAACATGTTACACAAGCATGGCGTCACTCATCTTGATTAAGCATGCAAATTCCTAGAACTATCACAGCCCTATATAAGTATCCATAATTGAAACACGAAGCGCATATTCAATCAAAGAACACTTTGGTGAATTAAATCGCAACCCTAGGAGAACCATGGCCTTGGCTTCCTCAAGCATTGATTTAGATGTACAAGTTCAAGGAACTAATTGAAATAAAACCTAAAAACAATTCGGAAACCTACTGCCCATAATCATCTAACACGTCAAACATACATATTTCAATGAATTCATACAATCAAAACATAAAACCAAAGAAGTCTGAATTTATGTTCTTCATATATAAAACCGAAAATCACATCCAAGAATTCATACAATGAAATCGAAAATTGCAGAAAACCAAAAGAAAAATTACAAGACATGGATGAATCACACTTTAGAAACCTTCTAGGATTCGGCAAGAATGGATTCGGATTTGGATGAGGAGGAAGATGAGCACGGTTTTGTGGTGATGGATGAAGATTTTGTGGCTTGAATTTTCTGGATGTGTTTGGGCAGCAATTCGGCTGTGTTTGTGGAAGAATGGAGATGGATTTTCTGAAGGGAGGCCGAGCTATATATAGAGGAACCAAGGGAGGAGGCTGCTAGGGTTTAGGATGGGCTGATCCATGTATGCACGGCTGGGATTTCTTCTTTTTAATTGGATCCAATGGCTGCCCTTGCTTTCCTTGTAGAAGAAGCTCTTATCTCCTTGTTTCTCTAGGGTTAGCATGGCATGGGCTGGGCTCTCTCCTTTGCTGATTGGAAGGCACGGAAAAGCTTCCTTCACAAGCTGAATAGATAGGGCACGGCTCTCTTTGATTGAATGGAAGGATAGCACGACTGAAACTCCTTCTTTTTCTCTAGATATTATCTCCAAAATTCTGAAATTAATCTCCCTTTAAAACCTGAATGGTAGCTCGGCATAGGACTCCTTCTCCAATTAGTACACGGCCTCCTTAATTCCCTCCTTGAATTATCTCTTCAAATCTGAAAATAGGAAAAGAATAACATAAGTAAAAGATAATTCATTCGAAATTCATGTCTTAATCTAGACAATAGTTGTCTTAAAAAGACATATGAAATAGATGAGCTCAACTAGATTAGGAAAGTTTCTAATTTGCAAAAAGGAAACTTACTAGAATAAGAAAGTTACTAGAACAAGGAAGTTCATTTACGAAAGTTTCGTAATAAGAGTTTGAGTTCAAGTAGGACTTTCCAAAATGGTACGTTTCCTAGTCTAACAAGGATTCCTAATGCAAACATGACTCTCAAGATATCGCCAATGCGACCAAAACGTCGAAAGATGAAGACTCCTAATTCAACTAGGTTTCCTAGTCCTATAAGGATTCCTACTCAAACTAGGACTCTACACCAATTCTTCGTTTTTAACTCGTGTAAGCACAAAAACACATCCATAACCATCCAAGACTCCTATTGTGACTCAATGACTCGATATTACAACAATAAGGGTTAAGCAAAGTACAATTGGAGGTAGAAACATATTAAGAACGTAGCACAAAGTGCTCCTATCAAATAGTAAAGATACGCAAACGATGTAAAGATACTCAGTTTGAAAGAAACACACTCCCACACTTGCAAAACTCTCAAACACAATAGAAACTCGCATCAGAAGCCTTACAGAAAGATACCCAAACGAGAAATGAAAAGATACAGAATTGGAATAGTAAAGATACGCAAACGATGTAAAGATACCCAATTGGAATAGTAAAGATACGCAAACGATGTAAAGATACTCAGTTTGAAAGAAACACACTCCCACACTTGCAAAACTCTCAAATTCAATAGAAATTCGCATCAGAAAGCCTTACAGAAAGATACTCTAACGAGAAATGAAAAGATACATAATTGGAATAGTAAAGATACGCAAACGATGTAAAGATACCCAATTGGAATAGTAAAGATACGCAAACGATGTAAAGATACTCAGTTTGAAAGAAACACACTCCCACACTTGCAAAACTCTCAAACACAATAGAAACTCGCATCAGAAGCCTTATAGAAAGATACTGAAACGAGAAATGAAAAGATACAGAATTGGAATAGTAAAGATACGCAATGGATGTAAAGATACTCAGTTTGAAAGAAACACACTCCCACACTTGCAAAACTCTCAAATACAATAGAAACTCGCATCAGAAGCCTTACAGAAAGATACTGAAACGAGAAATGAAAAGATACACAATTGGAATTGTAAAGATACGCAAACGATGTAAAGATACACAATTGGAATAGTAAAGATACGCAAACGATGTAAAGATACTCAGTTTGAAAAAAAACACACTCCCACACTTGCAAAACTCTAAAACACAATAGAAACTCGCATCAGAAGCCTTACAGAAAGATACCCACACGAGAAATGAAAAGATACAGAATTGGAATAGTAAAGATACGCAAACGATGTAAAGATACCCAATTGGAATAGTAAAGATACGCAAACGATGTAAAGATACTCAGTTTGAAAGAAACACACTCCCACACTTGCAAAACTCTTAAATTCAATAGAAATTCGCATCAGAAAGCCTTACAGAAAGATACTCTAACGAGAAATGAAAAGATACACAATTGGAATAGTAAAGATACGCAATGGATGTAAAGATACTCAAACGAGAAATGAAAAGATACACAATTGGAATAGTAAATATACGCAAACGATGTAAAGATACTCAGTTTGAAAGAAATACACTCCCACACTTGTAAAACTCTCAAATTCAATAGAAACTCGCATCAGAAAGCCTTACAGAAAGATACTCAAACGAGAAATGAAAAGATACACAATTGGAATAGTAAAGATACGCAAACGATGTAAAGATACACAATTGGAATAGTAAAGATACGCAAACGATGTAAGGATACTCAGTTTGAAAGAAACACACTCCCACACTTGCAAAACTCTCAAATTCAATAGAATCTCGCATCAGAAAGCCTTACAGAAAGATACTCAAACGAGAAATGAAAATATACACAATTGGAATAGTAAAGATACGCAATGGATGTAAAGATACTCAGTTTGAAAGAAACACACTCCCACACTTGCCAAACTCTCAAATACAATAGAAACTCGCATCAGAAGCCTTACAAAAAGATACTCAAACGAGAAATGAAAAGATATAGAATTGGAATAGTAAAGATACGCAAACGATGTAAAGATACCCAATTGGAATTGTAAAGATACGCAAACGATGTAAAGATACTCAGTTTGAAAGAAACACACTCCCACATTTGCAAAACTCTCAAATTCAATAGAAATTCGCATCAGAAAGCCTTACAGAAAGATACTCAAACGAGAAATGAAAAGATACACAATTGGAATAGTAAAGATACGCAATGGATGTAAAGATAATCAAACGAGAAATAAAAAGATACACAATTGGAATAGTAAATATACGCAAACGATGTAAAGATACTCAGTTTGAAAGAAATACACTCCCACACTTGCCAAACTCTCAAATACAATAGAAACTCGCATCAGAAGCCTTACAGAAAGATACTGAAACGAGAAATGAAAAGATACACAATTGGAATTGTAAAGATACGCAAACGATGTAAAGATACACAATTGGAATAGTAAAGATACGCAAACGATGTAAAGATACTCAGTTTGAAAGAAACACACTCCCACACTTGCAAAACTCTCAAACACAATAGAAACTCGCATCAGAAGCCTTACAGAAAGATACCCAAACGAGAAATGAAAAGATACAGAATTGGAATAGTAAAGATACGCAAACGATGTAAAGATACCCAATTGGAATAGTAAAGATACGCAAACGATGTAAAGATACTCAGTTTGAAAGAAACACACTCCCACACTTGCAAAACTCTCAAATTCAATAGAAATTCGCATCAGAAAGCCTTACAGAAAGATACTCTAACGAGGAATGAAAAGATACAGAATTGGAATAGTAAAGATACGCAAACGATGTAAAGATACCCAATTGGAATAGTAAAGATACGCAAACGATGTAAAGATACTCAGTTTGAAAGAAACACACTCCCACACTTGCAAAACTCTCAAACACAATAGAAACTCGCATCAGAAGCCTTATAGAAAGATACTGAAACGAGAAATGAAAAGATACAGAATTGGAATAGTAAAGATACGCAATGGATGTAAAGATACTCAGTTTGAAAGAAACACACTCCCACACTTGCAAAACTCTCAAATACAATAGAAACTCGCATCAGAAGCCTTACAGAAAGATACTGAAACGAGAAATGAAAAGATACACAATTGGAATTGTAAAGATACGCAAACGATGTAAAGATACACAATTGGAATAGTAAAGATACGCAAACGATGTAAAGATACTCAGTTTGAAAAAAAACACACTCCCACACTTGCAAAACTCTAAAACACAATAGAAACTCGCATCAGAAGCCTTACAGAAAGATACCCACACGAGAAATGAAAAGATACAGAATTGGAATAGTAAAGATACGCAAACGATGTAAAGATACCCAATTGGAATAGTAAAGATACGCAAACGATGTAAAGATACTCAGTTTGAAAGAAACACACTCCCACACTTGCAAAACTCTTAAATTCAATAGAAATTCGCATCAGAAAGCCTTACAGAAAGATACTCTAACGAGAAATGAAAAGATACACAATTGGAATAGTAAAGATACGCAATGGATGTAAAGATACTCAAACGAGAAATGAAAAGATACACAATTGGAATAGTAAATATACGCAAACGATGTAAAGATACTCAGTTTGAAAGAAATACACTCCCACACTTGTAAAACTCTCAAATTCAATAGAAACTCGCATCAGAAAGCCTTACAGAAAGATACTCAAACGAGAAATGAAAAGATACACAATTGGAATAGTAAAGATACGCAAACGATGTAAAGATACACAATTGGAATAGTAAAGATACGCAAACGATGTAAGGATACTCAGTTTGAAAGAAACACACTCCCACACTTGCAAAACTCTCAAATTCAATAGAATCTCGCATCAGAAAGCCTTACAGAAAGATACTCAAACGAGAAATGAAAATATACACAATTGGAATAGTAAAGATACGCAATGGATGTAAAGATACTCAGTTTGAAAGAAACACACTCCCACACTTGCAAAACTCTAAAACACAATAGAAACTCGCATCAGAAGCCTTACAGAAAGATACCCACACGAGAAATGAAAAGATACAGAATTGGAATAGTAAAGATACGCAAACGATGTAAAGATACCCAATTGGAATAGTAAAGATACGCAAACGATGTAAAGATACTCAGTTTGAAAGAAACACACTCCCACACTTGCAAAACTCTTAAATTCAATAGAAATTCGCATCAGAAAGCCTTACAGAAAGATACTCTAACGAGAAATGAAAAGATACACAATTGGAATAGTAAAGATACGCAATGGATGTAAAGATACTCAAACGAGAAATGAAAAGATACACAATTGGAATAGTAAATATACGCAAACGATGTAAAGATACTCAGTTTGAAAGAAATACACTCCCACACTTGTAAAACTCTCAAATTCAATAGAAACTCGCATCAGAAAGCCTTACAGAAAGATACTCAAACGAGAAATGAAAAGATACACAATTGGAATAGTAAAGATACGCAAACGATGTAAAGATACACAATTGGAATAGTAAAGATACGCAAACGATGTAAGGATACTCAGTTTGAAAGAAACACACTCCCACACTTGCAAAACTCTCAAATTCAATAGAATCTCGCATCAGAAAGCCTTACAGAAAGATACTCAAACGAGAAATGAAAATATACACAATTGGAATAGTAAAGATACGCAATGGATGTAAAGATACTCAGTTTGAAAGAAACACACTCCCACACTTGCCAAACTCTCAAATACAATAGAAACTCGCATCAGAAGCCTTACAAAAAGATACTCAAACGAGAAATGAAAAGATATAGAATTGGAATAGTAAAGATACGCAAACGATGTAAAGATACCCAATTGGAATTGTAAAGATACGCAAACGATGTAAAGATACTCAGTTTGAAAGAAACACACTCCCACATTTGCAAAACTCTCAAATTCAATAGAAATTCGCATCAGAAAGCCTTACAGAAAGATACTCAAACGAGAAATGAAAAGATACACAATTGGAATAGTAAAGATACGCAATGGATGTAAAGATAATCAAACGAGAAATAAAAAGATACACAATTGGAATAGTAAATATACGCAAACGATGTAAAGATACTCAGTTTGAAAGAAATACACTCCCACACTTGCCAAACTCTCAAATACAATAGAAACTCGCATCAGAAGCCTTACAGAAAGATACTGAAACGAGAAATGAAAAGATACACAATTGGAATTGTAAAGATACGCAAACGATGTAAAGATACACAATTGGAATAGTAAAGATACGCAAACGATGTAAAGATACTCAGTTTGAAAGAAACACACTCCCACACTTGCCAAACTCTCAAATACAATAGAAACTCGCATCAGAAGCCTTACAAAAAGATACTCAAACGAGAAATGAAAAGATATAGAATTGGAATAGTAAAGATACGCAAACGATGTAAAGATACCCAATTGGAATTGTAAAGATACGCAAACGATGTAAAGATACTCAGTTTGAAAGAAACACACTCCCACATTTGCAAAACTCTCAAATTCAATAGAAATTCGCATCAGAAAGCCTTACAGAAAGATACTCAAACGAGAAATGAAAAGATACACAATTGGAATAGTAAAGATACGCAATGGATGTAAAGATAATCAAACGAGAAATAAAAAGATACACAATTGGAATAGTAAATATACGCAAACGATGTAAAGATACTCAGTTTGAAAGAAATACACTCCCACACTTGCCAAACTCTCAAATACAATAGAAACTCGCATCAGAAGCCTTACAGAAAGATACTGAAACGAGAAATGAAAAGATACACAATTGGAATTGTAAAGATACGCAAACGATGTAAAGATACACAATTGGAATAGTAAAGATACGCAAACGATGTAAAGATACTCAGTTTGAAAGAAACACACTCCCACACTTGCAAAACTCTCAAACACAATAGAAACTCGCATCAGAAGCCTTACAGAAAGATACCCAAACGAGAAATGAAAAGATACAGAATTGGAATAGTAAAGATACGCAAACGATGTAAAGATACCCAATTGGAATAGTAAAGATACGCAAACGATGTAAAGATACTCAGTTTGAAAGAAACACACTCCCACACTTGCAAAACTCTCAAATTCAATAGAAATTCGCATCAGAAAGCCTTACAGGAAGATACTCTAACGAGAAATGAAAAGATACACAATTGGAATAGTAAAGATACGCAATGGATGAAAAGATACACAATTGGAATAGTAAATATACGCAAACGATGTAAAGATACTCAGTTTGAAAGAAATACACTCCCACACTTGTAAAACTCTCAAATTCAATAGAAACTCGCATCAGAAGCCTTACAGAAAGATACGGAAACGAGAAATGAAAAGATACACAATTGGAATTGTAAAGATACGCAAACGATGTAAAGATACACAATTGGAATAGTAAAGATACGCAAACGATGTAAAGATACTCAGTTTGAAAGAAACACACTCCCACACTTGCAAAACTCTCAAACACAATAGAAACTCGCATCAGAAGCCTTACAGAAAGATACCCAAACGAGAAATGAAAAGATACACAATTGGAATTGTAAAGATACGCAAACGATGTAAAGATACACAATTGGAATAGTAAAGATACGCAAACGATGTAAAGATACTCAGTTTGAAAGAAACAAACTCCCACACTTGCAAAACTCTCAAATTCAATAGAAACTCGCATCAGAAAGCCTTACAGAAAGATACTCAAACGAGAAATGAAAAGATACACAATTGGAATAGTAAAGATACGCAATGGATGTAAAGATACTCAGTTTGAAAGAAACACACTCCCACACTTGCAAAACTCTCAAATACAATAGAAACTCGCATCAGAAGCCTTACAGAAAGATACTGAAACGAGAAATGAAAAGATACACAATTGGAATTGTAAAGATACGCAAACGATGTAAAGATACACAATTGGAATAGTAAAGATACGCAAACGATGTAAAGATACTCAGTTTGAAAAAAACACACTCCCACACTTGCAAAACTCTCAAACACAATAGAAACTCGCATCAGAAGCCTTACAGAAAGATACCCACACGAGAAATGAAAAGATACAGAATTGGAATAGTAAAGATACGCAAACGATGTAAAGATACCCAATTGGAATAGTAAAGATACGCAAACGATGTAAAGATACTCAGTTTGAAAGAAACACACTCCCACACTTGCAAAACTCTTAAATTCAATAGAAATTCGCATCAGAAAGCCTTACAGAAAGATACTCTAACGAGAAATGAAAAGATACACAATTGGAATAGTAAAGATACGCAATGGATGTAAAGATACTCAAACGAGAAATGAAAAGATACACAATTGGAATAGTAAATATACGCAAACGATGTAAAGATACTCAGTTTGAAAGAAATACACTCCCACACTTGCAAAACTCTCAAACACAATAGAAACTCGCATCAGAAGCCTTACAGAAAGATACCCAAACGAGAAATGAAAAGATACAGAATTGGAATAGTAAAGATACGCAAACGATGTAAAGATACCCAATTGGAATAGTAAAGATACGCAAACGATGTAAAGATACTCAGTTTGAAAGAAACACACTCCCACACTTGCAAAACTCTCAAACACAATAGAAACTCGCATCAGAAGCCTTACAGAAAGATACCCAAACGAGAAATGAAAAGATACAGAATTGGAATAGTAAAGATACGCAAACGATGTAAAGATACACAATTGGAATAGTAAAGATACGCAAACGATGTAAAGATACTCAGTTTGAAAGAAACAAACTCCCACACTTGCAAAACTCTCAAATTTAATAGAAACTCGCATCAGAAAGCCTTACAGAAAGATACTCAAACGAGAAATGAAAAGATACACAATTGGAATAGTAAAGATACGCAATGGATGTAAAGATACTCAGTTTGAAAGAAACACACTCCCACACTTGCAAAACTCTCAAATACAATAGAAACTCGCATCAGAAGCCTTACAGAAAGATACTGAAACGAGAAATGAAAAGATACACAATTGGAATTGTAAAGATACGCAAACGATGTAAAGATACACAATTGGAATAGTAAAGATACGCAAACGATGTAAAGATACTCAGTTTGAAAAAAACACACTCCCACACTTGCAAAACTCTCAAACACAATAGAAACTCGCATCAGAAGCCTTACAGAAAGATACCCACACGAGAAATGAAAAGATACAGAATTGGAATAGTAAAGATACGCAAACGATGTAAAGATACCCAATTGGAATAGTAAAGATACGCAAACGATGTAAAGATACTCAGTTTGAAAGAAACACACTCCCACACTTGCAAAACTCTTAAATTCAATAGAAATTCGCATCAGAAAGCCTTACAGAAAGATACTCTAACGAGAAATGAAAAGATACACAATTGGAATAGTAAAGATACGCAATGGATGTAAAGATACTCAAACGAGAAATGAAAAGATACACAATTGGAATAGTAAATATACGCAAACGATGTAAAGATACTCAGTTTGAAAGAAATACACTCCCACACTTGTAAAACTCTCAAATTCAATAGAAACTCGCATCAGAAAGCCTTACAGAAAGATACTCAAACGAGAAATGAAAAGATACACAATTGGAATAGTAAAGATACGCAAACGATGTAAAGATACACAATTGGAATAGTAAAGATACGCAAACGATGTAAGGATACTCAGTTTGAAAGAAACACACTCCCACACTTGCAAAACTCTCAAATTCAATAGAATCTCGCATCAGAAAGGCTTACAGAAAGATACTCAAACGAGAAATGAAAATATACACAATTGGAATAGTAAAGATACGCAATGGATGTAAAGATACTCAGTTTGAAAGAAACACACTCCCACACTTGCCAAACTCTCAAATACAATAGAAACTCGCATCAGAAGCCTTACAAAAAGATACTCAAACGAGAAATGAAAAGATATAGAATTGGAATAGTAAAGATACGCAAACGATGTAAAGATACCGAATTGGAATTGTAAAGAAACGCAAACGATGTAAAGATACTCAGTTTGAAAGAAACACACTCCCACATTTGCAAAACTCTCAAATTCAATAGAAATTCGCATCAGAAAGCCTTACAGAAAGATACTCAAACGAGAAATGAAAAGATACACAATTGGAATAGTAAAGATACGCAATGGATGTAAAGATAATCAAACGAGAAATGAAAAGATACACAATTGGAATAGTAAATATACGCAAACGATGTAAAGATACTCAGTTTGAAAGAAATACACTCCCACACTTGTAAAACTCTCAAATTCAATAGAAGCTCGCATCAGAAATCCTTACAGAAAGATACTCAAACGAGAAATGAAAAGATACACAATTGGAATAGTAAAGATACGCAAACGATGTAAAGATACTCAGTTTGAAACAAACACACTCCCACACTTGCAAAACTCTCAAATTCAATAGAATCTCCTATCAGAAAGCCTTACAGAAAGATACTCAAACGAGAAATGAAAATATACAAAATTGGAATAGTAAAGATACGCAATGGATGTAAAGATACTCAGTTTGAAAGAAACACACTCCCACACTTGCAAAACTCTCAAACACAATAGAAACTCGCATCAGAAGCCTTACAGAAAGATACCCAAACGAGAAATGAAAAGATACAGAATTGGAATAGTAAAGATACGCAAACGATGTAAAGATACCCAATTGGAATAGTAAAAATACGCAAACGATGTAAAGATACTCAGTTTGAAAGAAACAAACTCCCACACTTGCAAAACTCTCAAATTCAATAGAAACTCGCATCAGAAAGCCGTACAGAAAGATACTCAAACGAGAAATGAAAATATACACAATTGGAATAGTAAAGATACGGAATGGATGTAAAGATACTCAGTTTGAAAGAAACACACTCCCACACTTGCCAAACTCTCATGTACAATAGAAACTCGCATCAGAAGCCTTACAGAAAGATACTCAAACGAGAAATGAAAAGATATACAATTGGAATAGTAAAGATACGCAAACGATGTAAAGATACACAATTGGAATAGTAAAGATACGCAAACGATGTAAAGATACTCAGTTTGAAAGAAACACACCCCCACACTTATAAAACTCTCAAATTCAATAGAAACTCGCATCAGAAAGCCTTACAGAAAGATACTCAAACGAGAAATGAAAAGATACACAATTGGAATAGTAAAGATACGCAATGGATGTAAAGATACTCAGTTTGAAAGAAACACACTCCCACACTTGCAAAACTCTCAAATACAATAGAAACTCGCATCAGAAGCCTTACAGAAAGATACTGAAACGAGAAATGAAAAGATACACAATTGGAATTGTAAAGATACGCAAACGATGTAAAGATACACAATTGGAATAGTAAAGATACGCAAACGATGTAAAGATACTCAGTTTGAAAAAAACACACTCCCACACTTGCAAAACTCTCAAACACAATAGAAACTCGCATCAGAAGCCTTACAGAAAGATACCCAAACGAGAAATGAAAAGATACAGAACTGGAATAGTAAAGATACGCAAACGATGTAAAGATACCCAATTGGAATAGTAAAGATACGCAAACGATGTAAAGATACTCAGTTTGAAAGAAACACACTCCCACACTTGCAAAACTCTTAAATTCAATAGAAATTCGCATCAGAAAGCCTTACAGAAAGATACTCTAACGAGAAATGAAAAGATACACAATTGGAATAGTAAAGATACGCAATGGATGTAAAGATACTAAAACGAGAAATGAAAAGATACACAATTGGAATAGTAAATATACGCAAACGATGTAAAGATACTCAGTTTGAAAGAAATACACTCCCACACTTGTAAAACTCTCAAATTCAATAGAAACTCGCATCAGAAAGCCTTACAGAAAGATACTCAAACGAGAAATGAAAAGATACACAATTGGAATAGTAAAGATACGCAAACGATGTAAAGATACACAATTGGAATAGTAAAGATACGCAAACGATGTAAGGATACTCAGTTTGAAAGAAACACACTCCCACACTTGCAAAACTCTCAAATTCAATAGAATCTCGCATCAGAAAGCCTTACAGAAAGATACTCAAACGAGAAATGAAAAGATACACAATTGGAATAGTAAAGATACGCAATGGATGTAAAGAAACTCAGTTTGAAAGAAACACACTCCCACACTTGGAAAACTCTCAAATTCAATAGAAACTCGCATCAGAAAGCCTTACAGAAAGATACTCAAACGAGAAATGAAAAGATACACAATTGGAATAGTAAAGATACGCAATGGATGTAAAGAAACTCAGTTTGAAAGAAACACACTCCCACACTTGCAAAACTCTCAAATACAATAGAAACTCGCATCAGAAGCCTTATAGAAAGATACTGAAATGAGAAATGAAAAGATACACAATTGGAATTGTAAAGATACGCAAACGATGTAAAGATACCCAATTGGAATAGTAAAGATACGCAAACGATGTAAAGATACTCAGTTTGAAAGAAACAAACTCCCACACTTGCAAAACTCTCAAATTCAATAGAAAATCGCATCAGAAAGCCTTACAGAAAGATACTCAAACGAGAAATGAAAAGATACACAATTGGAATAGTAAAGATACGCAATGGATGTAAAGATACTCAGTTTGAAAGAAACACACTCCCACACTTGCAAAACTCTCAAATACAATAGAAACTCGCATCAGAAGCCTTACAGAAAGATACTCAAACGAGAAATGAAAAGATACACAATTGGAATAGTAAAGATACGCAAACGATGTAAAGATACACAATTGGAATAGTAAAGATACGCAAACGATGTAAAGATACTCAGTTTGAAAGAAACACACTCCCACACTTGCAAAACTCTCAAATTCAATAGAAACTCGCATCAGAAAGCCTTACAGAAAGATACTCAAACGAGAAATGAAAAGATACACAATTGGAATAGTAAAGATACGCAATGGATGTAAAGAAACTCAGTTTGAAAGAAACAAACTCCCACACTTGCAAAACTCTCAAATTCAATAGAAACTCGCATCAGAAAGCCTTACAGAAAGATACTCAAACGAGAAATGAAAAGATACACAATTGGAATAGTAAAGATACGCAATGGATGTAAAGATACTCAGTTTGAAAGAAACACACTCCCACACTTGCAAAACTCTCAAATACAATAGAAACTCGCATCAGAAGCCTTACAG
Organism: Argentina anserina; assembly: GCF_933775445.1. Lineage (NCBI taxonomy): Eukaryota > Viridiplantae > Streptophyta > Magnoliopsida > Rosales > Rosaceae > Argentina > Argentina anserina. The sequence goes on along the minus strand of NW_026089507.1, from coordinate 381,931 downwards.
AAAGATACCCAAACGAGAAATGAAAAGATACAGAATTGGAATAGTAAAGATACGCAAACGATGTAAAGATACCCAATTGGAATAGTAAAGATACGCAAACGATGTAAAGATACTCAGTTTGAAAGAAACACACTCCCACACTTGCAAAACTCTTAAATTCAATAGAAATTCGCATCAGAAAGCCTTACAGAAAGATACTCTAACGAGAAATGGAAAGATACACAATTGGAATAGTAAAGATACGCAATGGATGTAAAGATACTAAAACGAGAAATGAAAAGATACACAATTGGAATAGTAAATATACGCAAACGATGTAAAGATACTCAGTTTGAAAGAAATACACTCCCACACTTGTAAAACTCTCAAATTCAATAGAAACTCGCATCAGAAAGCCTTACAGAAAGATACTCAAACGAGAAATGAAAAGATACACAATTGGAATAGTAAAGATACGCAAACGATGTAAAGATACACAATTGGAATAGTAAAGATACGCAAACGATGTAAGGATACTCAGTTTGAAAGAAACACACTCCCACACTTGCAAAACTCTCAAATTCAATAGAATCTCGCATCAGAAAGCCTTACAGAAAGATACTCAAACGAGAAATGAAAAGATACACAATTGGAATAGTAAAGATACGCAATGGATGTAAAGAAACTCAGTTTGAAAGAAACACACTCCCACACTTGGAAAACTCTCAAATTCAAAAGAAACTCGCATCAGAAAGCCTTACAGAAAGATACTCAAACGAGAAATGAAAAGATACACAATTGGAATAGTAAAGATACGCAATGGATGTAAAGAAACTCAGTTTGAAAGAAACACACTCCCACACTTGCAAAACTCTCAAATACAATAGAAACTCGCATCAGAAGCCTTATAGAAAGATACTGAAATGAGAAATGAAAAGATACACAATTGGAATTGTAAAGATACGCAAACGATGTAAAGATACCCAATTGGAATAGTAAAGATACGCAAACGATGTAAAGATACTCAGTTTGAAAGAAACAAACTCCCACACTTGCAAAACTCTCAAATTCAATAGAAAATCGCATCAGAAAGCCGTACAGAAAGATACTCAAACGAGAAATGAAAATATACACAATTGGAATAGTAAAGATACGGAATGGATGTAAAGATACTCAGTTTGAAAGAAACACACTCCCACACTTGCCAAACTCTCATGTACAATAGAAACTCGCATCAGAAGCCTTACAGAAAGATACTCAAACGAGAAATGAAAAGATATACAATTGGAATAGTAAAGATACGCAAACGATGTAAAGATACACAATTGGAATAGTAAAGATACGCAAACGATGTAAAGATACTCAGTTTGAAAGAAACACACCCCCACACTTATAAAACTCTCAAATTCAATAGAAACTCGCATCAGAAAGCCTTACAGAAAGATACTCAAACGAGAAATGAAAAGATACACAATTGGAATAGTAAAGATACGCAATGGATGTAAAGATACTCAGTTTGAAAGAAACACACTCCCACACTTGCAAAACTCTCAAATACAATAGAAACTCGCATCAGAAGCCTTACAGAAAGATACTGAAACGAGAAATGAAAAGATACACAATTGGAATTGTAAAGATACGCAAACGATGTAAAGATACACAATTGGAATAGTAAAGATACGCAAACGATGTAAAGATACTCAGTTTGAAAAAAACACACTCCCACACTTGCAAAACTCTCAAACACAATAGAAACTCGCATCAGAAGCCTTACAGAAAGATACCCAAACGAGAAATGAAAAGATACAGAACTGGAATAGTAAAGATACGCAAACGATGTAAAGATACCCAATTGGAATAGTAAAGATACGCAAACGATGTAAAGATACTCAGTTTGAAAGAAACACACTCCCACACTTGCAAAACTCTTAAATTCAATAGAAATTCGCATCAGAAAGCCTTACAGAAAGATACTCTAACGAGAAATGAAAAGATACACAATTGGAATAGTAAAGATACGCAATGGATGTAAAGATACTAAAACGAGAAATGAAAAGATACACAATTGGAATAGTAAAGATACGCAAACGATGTAAAGATACTCAGTTTGAAAGAAATACACTCCCACACTTGTAAAACTCTCAAATTCAATAGAAACTCGCATCAGAAAGCCTTACAGAAAGATACTCAAACGAGAAATGAAAAGATACACAATTGGAATAGTAAAGATACGCAATGGATGTAAAGATACACAATTGGAATAGTAAAGATACGCAAACGATGTAAGGATACTCAGTTTGAAAGAAACACACTCCCACACTTGCAAAACTCTTAAATTCAATAGAATCTCGCATCAGAAAGCCTTACAGAAAGATACTCAAACGAGAAATGAAAAGATACACAATTGGAATAGTAAAGATACGCAATGGATGTAAAGAAACTCAGTTTGAAAGAAACACACTCCCACACTTGGAAAACTCTCAAATTCAATAGAAACTCGCATCAGAAAGCCTTACAGAAAGATACTCAAACGAGAAATGAAAAGATACACAATTGGAATAGTAAAGATACGCAATGGATGTAAAGAAACTCAGTTTGAAAGAAACACACTCCCACACTTGCAAAACTCTCAAATACAATAGAAACTCGCATCAGAAGCCTTATAGAAAGATACTGAAATGAGAAATGAAAAGATACACAATTGGAATTGTAAAGATACGCAAACGATGTAAAGATACCCAATTGGAATAGTAAAGATACGCAAACGATGTAAAGATACTCAGTTTGAAAGAAACAAACTCCCACACTTGCAAAACTCTCAAATTCAATAGAAAATCGCATCAGAAAGCCTTACAGAAAGATACTCAAACGAGAAATGAAAAGATACACAATTGGAATAGTAAAGATACGCAATGGATGTAAAGATACTCAGTTTGAAAGAAACACACTCCCACACTTGCAAAACTCTCAAATACAATAGAAACTCGCATCAGAAGCCTTACAGAAAGATACTCAAACGAGAAATGAAAAGATACACAATTGGAATAGTAAAGATACGCAAACGATGTAAAGATACACAATTGGAATAGTAAAGATACGCAAACGATATAAAGATACTCAGTTTGAAAGAAACACACTCCCACACTTGCAAAACTCTCAAATTCAATAGAAACTCGCATCAGAAAGCCTTACAGAAAGATACTCAAACGAGAAATGAAAAGATACACAATTGGAATAGTAAAGATACGCAATGGATGTAAAGAAACTCAGTTTGAAAGAAACAAACTCCCACACTTGCAAAACTCTCAAATTCAATAGAAACTCGCATCAGAAAGCCTTACAGAAAGATACTCAAACGAGAAATGAAAAGATACACAATTGGAATAGTAAAGATACGCAATGGATGTAAAGATACTCAGTTTGAAAGAAACACACTCCCACACTTGCAAAACTCTCAAATACAATAGAAACTCGCATCAGAAGCCTTACAGAAAGATACCCAAACGAGAAATGAAAAGATACAGAATTGGAATAGTAAAGATACGCAAACGATGTAAAGATACCCAATTGGAATAGTAAAGATACGCAAACGATGTAAAGATACTCAGTTTGAAAGAAACACACTCCCACACTTGCAAAACTCTTAAATTCAATAGAAATTCGCATCAGAAAGCCTTACAGAAAGATACTCTAACGAGAAATGGAAAGATACACAATTGGAATAGTAAAGATACGCAATGGATGTAAAGATACTAAAACGAGAAATGAAAAGATACACAATTGGAATAGTAAATATACGCAAACGATGTAAAGATACTCAGTTTGAAAGAAATACACTCCCACACTTGTAAAACTCTCAAATTCAATAGAAACTCGCATCAGAAAGCCTTACAGAAAGATACTCAAACGAGAAATGAAAAGATACACAATTGGAATAGTAAAGATACGCAAACGATGTAAAGATACACAATTGGAATAGTAAAGATACGCAAACGATGTAAGGATACTCAGTTTGAAAGAAACACACTCCCACACTTGCAAAACTCTCAAATTCAATAGAATCTCGCATCAGAAAGCCTTACAGAAAGATACTCAAACGAGAAATGAAAAGATACACAATTGGAATAGTAAAGATACGCAATGGATGTAAAGAAACTCAGTTTGAAAGAAACACACTCCCACACTTGGAAAACTCTCAAATTCAAAAGAAACTCGCATCAGAAAGCCTTACAGAAAGATACTCAAACGAGAAATGAAAAGATACACAATTGGAATAGTAAAGATACGCAATGGATGTAAAGAAACTCAGTTTGAAAGAAACACACTCCCACACTTGCAAAACTCTCAAATACAATAGAAACTCGCATCAGAAGCCTTATAGAAAGATACTGAAATGAGAAATGAAAAGATACACAATTGGAATTGTAAAGATACGCAAACGATGTAAAGATACCCAATTGGAATAGTAAAGATACGCAAACGATGTAAAGATACTCAGTTTGAAAGAAACAAACTCCCACACTTGCAAAACTCTCAAATTCAATAGAAAATCGCATCAGAAAGCCTTACAGAAAGATACTCAAACGAGAAATGAAAAGATACACAATTGGAATAATAAAGATACGCAATGGATGTAAAGATACTCAGTTTGAAAGAAACACACTCCCACACTTGCAAAACTCTCAAATACAATAGAAACTCGCATCAGAAGCCTTACAGAAAGATACTGAAACGAGAAATGAAAAGATACACAATTGGAATTGTAAAGATACGCAAACGATGTAAAGATACACAATTGGAATAGTAAAGATACGCAAACGATGTAAAGATACTCAGTTTGAAAAAAAACACACTCCCACACTTGCAAAACTCTAAAACACAATAGAAACTCGCATCAGAAGCCTTACAGAAAGATACCCACACGAGAAATGAAAAGATACAGAATTGGAATAGTAAAGATACGCAAACGATGTAAAGATACCCAATTGGAATAGTAAAGATACGCAAACGATGTAAAGATACTCAGTTTGAAAGAAACACACTCCCACACTTGCAAAACTCTTAAATTCAATAGAAATTCGCATCAGAAAGCCTTACAGAAAGATACTCTAACGAGAAATGAAAAGATACACAATTGGAATAGTAAAGATACGCAATGGATGTAAAGATACTCAAACGAGAAATGAAAAGATACACAATTGGAATAGTAAATATACGCAAACGATGTAAAGATACTCAGTTTGAAAGAAATACACTCCCACACTTGTAAAACTCTCAAATTCAATAGAAACTCGCATCAGAAAGCCTTACAGAAAGATACTCAAACGAGAAATGAAAAGATACACAATTGGAATAGTAAAGATACGCAAACGATGTAAAGATACACAATTGGAATAGTAAAGATACGCAAACGATGTAAGGATACTCAGTTTGAAAGAAACACACTCCCACACTTGCAAAACTCTCAAATTCAATAGAATCTCGCATCAGAAAGCCTTACAGAAAGATACTCAAACGAGAAATGAAAATATACACAATTGGAATAGTAAAGATACGCAATGGATGTAAAGATACTCAGTTTGAAAGAAACACACTCCCACACTTGCCAAACTCTCAAATACAATAGAAACTCGCATCAGAAGCCTTACAAAAAGATACTCAAACGAGAAATGAAAAGATATAGAATTGGAATAGTAAAGATACGCAAACGATGTAAAGATACCCAATTGGAATTGTAAAGATACGCAAACGATGTAAAGATACTCAGTTTGAAAGAAACACACTCCCACATTTGCAAAACTCTCAAATTCAATAGAAATTCGCATCAGAAAGCCTTACAGAAAGATACTCAAACGAGAAATGAAAAGATACACAATTGGAATAGTAAAGATACGCAATGGATGTAAAGATAATCAAACGAGAAATAAAAAGATACACAATTGGAATAGTAAATATACGCAAACGATGTAAAGATACTCAGTTTGAAAGAAATACACTCCCACACTTGCCAAACTCTCAAATACAATAGAAACTCGCATCAGAAGCCTTACAGAAAGATACTGAAACGAGAAATGAAAAGATACACAATTGGAATTGTAAAGATACGCAAACGATGTAAAGATACACAATTGGAATAGTAAAGATACGCAAACGATGTAAAGATACTCAGTTTGAAAGAAACACACTCCCACACTTGCAAAACTCTCAAACACAATAGAAACTCGCATCAGAAGCCTTACAGAAAGATACCCAAACGAGAAATGAAAAGATACAGAATTGGAATAGTAAAGATACGCAAACGATGTAAAGATACCCAATTGGAATAGTAAAGATACGCAAACGATGTAAAGATACTCAGTTTGAAAGAAACACACTCCCACACTTGCAAAACTCTCAAATTCAATAGAAATTCGCATCAGAAAGCCTTACAGAAAGATACTCTAACGAGAAATGAAAAGATACAGAATTGGAATAGTAAAGATACGCAAACGATGTAAAGATACCCAATTGGAATAGTAAAGATACGCAAACGATGTAAAGATACTCAGTTTGAAAGAAACACACTCCCACACTTGCAAAACTCTCAAATTCAATAGAAATTCGCATCAGAAAGCCTTACAGAAAGATACTCTAACGAGAAATGAAAAGATACACAATTGGAATAGTAAAGATACGCAATGGATGAAAAGATACACAATTGGAATAGTAAATATACGCAAACGATGTAAAGATACTCAGTTTGAAAGAAATACACTCCCACACTTGTAAAACTCTCAAATTCAATAGAAACTCGCATCAGAAGCCTTACAGAAAGATACGGAAACGAGAAATGAAAAGATACACAATTGGAATTGTAAAGATACGCAAACGATGTAAAGATACACAATTGGAATAGTAAAGATACGCAAACGATGTAAAGATACTCAGTTTGAAAGAAACACACTCCCACACTTGCAAAACTCTCAAACACAATAGAAACTCGCATCAGAAGCCTTACAGAAAGATACCCAAACGAGAAATGAAAAGATACACAATTGGAATTGTAAAGATACGCAAACGATGTAAAGATACACAATTGGAATAGTAAAGATACGCAAACGATGTAAAGATACTCAGTTTGAAAGAAACAAACTCCCACACTTGCAAAACTCTCAAATTCAATAGAAACTCGCATCAGAAAGCCTTACAGAAAGATACTCAAACGAGAAATGAAAAGATACACAATTGGAATAGTAAAGATACGCAATGGATGTAAAGATACTCAGTTTGAAAGAAACACACTCCCACACTTGCAAAACTCTCAAATACAATAGAAACTCGCATCAGAAGCCTTACAGAAAGATACTGAAACGAGAAATGAAAAGATACACAATTGGAATTGTAAAGATACGCAAACGATGTAAAGATACACAATTGGAATAGTAAAGATACGCAAACGATGTAAAGATACTCAGTTTGAAAAAAACACACTCCCACACTTGCAAAACTCTCAAACACAATAGAAACTCGCATCAGAAGCCTTACAGAAAGATACCCACACGAGAAATGAAAAGATACAGAATTGGAATAGTAAAGATACGCAAACGATGTAAAGATACCCAATTGGAATAGTAAAGATACGCAAACGATGTAAAGATACTCAGTTTGAAAGAAACACACTCCCACACTTGCAAAACTCTTAAATTCAATAGAAATTCGCATCAGAAAGCCTTACAGAAAGATACTCTAACGAGAAATGAAAAGATACACAATTGGAATAGTAAAGATACGCAATGGATGTAAAGATACTCAAACGAGAAATGAAAAGATACACAATTGGAATAGTAAATATACGCAAACGATGTAAAGATACTCAGTTTGAAAGAAATACACTCCCACACTTGCAAAACTCTCAAACACAATAGAAACTCGCATCAGAAGCCTTACAGAAAGATACCCAAACGAGAAATGAAAAGATACAGAATTGGAATAGTAAAGATACGCAAACGATGTAAAGATACCCAATTGGAATAGTAAAGATACGCAAACGATGTAAAGATACTCAGTTTGAAAGAAACACACTCCCACACTTGCAAAACTCTCAAACACAATAGAAACTCGCATCAGAAGCCTTACAGAAAGATACCCAAACGAGAAATGAAAAGATACAGAATTGGAATAGTAAAGATACGCAAACGATGTAAAGATACACAATTGGAATAGTAAAGATACGCAAACGATGTAAAGATACTCAGTTTGAAAGAAACAAACTCCCACACTTGCAAAACTCTCAAATTTAATAGAAACTCGCATCAGAAAGCCTTACAGAAAGATACTCAAACGAGAAATGAAAAGATACACAATTGGAATAGTAAAGATACGCAATGGATGTAAAGATACTCAGTTTGAAAGAAACACACTCCCACACTTGCAAAACTCTCAAATACAATAGAAACTCGCATCAGAAGCCTTACAGAAAGATACTGAAACGAGAAATGAAAAGATACACAATTGGAATTGTAAAGATACGCAAACGATGTAAAGATACACAATTGGAATAGTAAAGATACGCAAACGATGTAAAGATACTCAGTTTGAAAAAAACACACTCCCACACTTGCAAAACTCTCAAACACAATAGAAACTCGCATAAGAAGCCTTACAGAAAGATACCCACACGAGAAATGAAAAGATACAGAATTGGAATAGTAAAGATACGCAAACGATGTAAAGATACCCAATTGGAATAGTAAAGATACGCAAACGATGTAAAGATACTCAGTTTGAAAGAAACACACTCCCACACTTGCAAAACTCTTAAATTCAATAGAAATTCGCATCAGAAAGCCTTACAGAAAGATACTCTAACGAGAAATGAAAAGATACACAATTGGAATAGTAAAGATACGCAATGGATGTAAAGATACTCAAACGAGAAATGAAAAGATACACAATTGGAATAGTAAATATACGCAAACGATGTAAAGATACTCAGTTTGAAAGAAATACACTCCCACACTTGTAAAACTCTCAAATTCAATAGAAACTCGCATCAGAAAGCCTTACAGAAAGATACTCAAACGAGAAATGAAAAGATACACAATTGGAATAGTAAAGATACGCAAACGATGTAAAGATACACAATTGGAATAGTAAAGATACGCAAACGATGTAAGGATACTCAGTTTGAAAGAAACACACTCCCACACTTGCAAAACTCTCAAATTCAATAGAATCTCGCATCAGAAAGCCTTACAGAAAGATACTCAAACGAGAAATGAAAATATACACAATTGGAATAGTAAAGATACGCAATGGATGTAAAGATACTCAGTTTGAAAGAAACACACTCCCACACTTGCCAAACTCTCAAATACAATAGAAACTCGCATCAGAAGCCTTACAAAAAGATACTCAAACGAGAAATGAAAAGATATAGAATTGGAATAGTAAAGATACGCAAACGATGTAAAGATACCCAATTGGAATTGTAAAGATACGCAAACGATGTAAAGATACTCAGTTTGAAAGAAACACACTCCCACATTTGCAAAACTCTCAAATTCAATAGAAATTCGCATCAGAAAGCCTTACAGAAAGATACTCAAACGAGAAATGAAAAGATACACAATTGGAATAGTAAAGATACGCAATGGATGTAAAGATAATCAAACGAGAAATGAAAAGATACACAATTGGAATAGTAAATATACGCAAACGATGTAAAGATACTCAGTTTGAAAGAAATACACTCCCACACTTGTAAAACTCTCAAATTCAATAGAAGCTCGCATCAGAAATCCTTACAGAAAGATACTCAAACGAGAAATGAAAAGATACACAATTGGAATAGTAAAGATACGCAAACGATGTAAAGATACTCAGTTTGAAACAAACACACTCCCACACTTGCAAAACTCTCAAATTCAATAGAATCTCCTATCAGAAAGCCTTACAGAAAGATACTCAAACGAGAAATGAAAATATACAAAATTGGAATAGTAAAGATACGCAATGGATGTAAAGATACTCAGTTTGAAAGAAACACACTCCCACACTTGCAAAACTCTCAAACACAATAGAAACTCGCATCAGAAGCCTTACAGAAAGATACCCAAACGAGAAATGAAAAGATACAGAATTGGAATAGTAAAGATACGCAAACGATGTAAAGATACCCAATTGGAATAGTAAAAATACGCAAACGATGTAAAGATACTCAGTTTGAAAGAAACAAACTCCCACACTTGCAAAACTCTCAAATTCAATAGAAACTCGCATCAGAAAGCCGTACAGAAAGATACTCAAACGAGAAATGAAAATATACACAATTGGAATAGTAAAGATACGGAATGGATGTAAAGATACTCAGTTTGAAAGAAACACACTCCCACACTTGCCAAACTCTCATGTACAATAGAAACTCGCATCAGAAGCCTTACAGAAAGATACTCAAACGAGAAATGAAAAGATACACAATTGGAATAGTAAAGATACGCAAACGATGTAAAGATACACAATTGGAATAGTAAAGATACGCAAACGATGTAAAGATACTCAGTTTGAAAGAAACACACCCCCACACTTATAAAACTCTCAAATTCAATAGAAACTCGCATCAGAAAGCCTTACAGAAAGATACTCAAACGAGAAATGAAAAGATACACAATTGGAATAGTAAAGATACGCAATGGATGTAAAGATACTCAGTTTGAAAGAAACACACTCCCACACTTGCAAAACTCTCAAATACAATAGAAACTCGCATCAGAAGCCTTACAGAAAGATACTGAAACGAGAAATGAAAAGATACACAATTGGAATTGTAAAGATACGCAAACGATGTAAAGATACACAATTGGAATAGTAAAGATACGCAAACGATGTAAAGATACTCAGTTTGAAAAAAACACACTCCCACACTTGCAAAACTCTCAAACACAATAGAAACTCGCATCAGAAGCCTTACAGAAAGATACCCAAACGAGAAATGAAAAGATACAGAATTGGAATAGTAAAGATACGCAAACGATGTAAAGATACCCAATTGGAATAGTAAAGATACGCAAACGATGTAAAGATACTCAGTTTGAAAGAAACACACTCCCACACTTGCAAAACTCTTAAATTCAATAGAAATTCGCATCAGAAAGCCTTACAGAAAGATACTCTAACGAGAAATGAAAAGATACACAATTGGAATAGTAAAGATACGCAATGGATGTAAAGATACTAAAACGAGAAATGAAAAGATACACAATTGGAATAGTAAATATACGCAAACGATGTAAAGATACTCAGTTTGAAAGAAATACACTCCCACACTTGTAAAACTCTCAAATTCAATAGAAACTCGCATCAGAAAGCCTTACAGAAAGATACTCAAACGAGAAATGAAAAGATACACAATTGGAATAGTAAAGATACGCAAACGATGTAAAGATACACAATTGGAATAGTAAAGATACGCAAACGATGTAAAGATACTCAGTTTGAAAGAAACACACTCCCACACTTGCAAAACTCTCAAATTCAATAGAATCTCGCATCAGAAAGCCTTACAGAAAGATACTCAAACGAGAAATGAAAAGATACACAATTGGAATAGTAAAGATACGCAATGGATGTAAAGAAACTCAGTTTGAAAGAAACACACTCCCACACTTGGAAAACTCTCAAATTCAATAGAAACTCGCATCAGAAAGCCTTACAGAAAGATACTCAAACGAGAAATGAAAAGATACACAATTGGAATAGTAAAGATACGCAATGGATGTAAAGAAACTCAGTTTGAAAGAAACACACTCCCACACTTGCAAAACTCTCAAATACAATAGAAACTCGCATCAGAAGCCTTATAGAAAGATACTGAAATGAGAAATGAAAAGATACACAATTGGAATTGTAAAGATACGCAAACGATGTAAAGATACCCAATTGGAATAGTAAAGATACGCAAACGATGTAAAGATACTCAGTTTGAAAGAAACAAACTCCCACACTTGCAAAACTCTCAAATTCAATAGAAAATCGCATCAGAAAGCCTTACAGAAAGATACTCAAACGAGAAATGAAAAGATACACAATTGGAATAGTAAAGATACGCAATGGATGTAAAGATACTCAGTTTGAAAGAAACACACTCCCACACTTGCAAAACTCTCAAATACAATAGAAACTCGCATCAGAAGCCTTACAGAAAGATACTCAAACGAGAAATGAAAAGATACACAATTGGAATAGTAAAGATACGCAAACGATGTAAAGATACACAATTGGAATAGTAAAGATACGCAAACGATGTAAAGATACTCAGTTTGAAAGAAACACACTCCCACACTTGCAAAACTCTCAAATTCAATAGAAACTCGCATCAGAAAGCCTTACAGAAAGATACTCAAACGAGAAATGAAAAGATACACAATTGGAATAGTAAAGATACGCAATGGATGTAAAGAAACTCAGTTTGAAAGAAACAAACTCCCACACTTGCAAAACTCTCAAATTCAATAGAAACTCGCATCAGAAAGCCTTACAGAAAGATACTCAAACGAGAAATGAAAAGATACACAATTGGAATAGTAAAGATACGCAATGGATGTAAAGATACTCAGTTTGAAAGAAACACACTCCCACACTTGCAAAACTCTCAAATACAATAGAAACTCGCATCAGAAGCCTTACAGAAAGATACTGAAACGAGAAATGAAAAGATACACAATTGGAATTGTAAAGATACGCAAACGATGTAAAGATACACAATTGGAATAGTAAAGATACGCAAACGATGTAAAGATACTCAGTTTGAAAAAAACACACTCCCACACTTGCAAAACTCTCAAACACAATAGAAACTCGCATCAGAAGCCTTACAGAAAGATACCCAAACGAGAAATGAAAAGATACAGAATTGGAATAGTAAAGATACGCAAACGATGTAAAGATACCCAATTGGAATAGTAAAGATACGCAAACGATGTAAAGATACTCAGTTTGAAAGAAACACACTCCCACACTTGCAAAACTCTTAAATTCAATAGAAATTCGCATCAGAAAGCCTTACAGAAAGATACTCTAACGAGAAATGAAAAGATACACAATTGGAATAGTAAAGATACGCAATGGATGTAAAGATACTCAAACGAGAAATGAAAAGATACACAATTGGAATAGTAAATATACGCAAACGATGTAAAGATACTCAGTTTGAAAGAAATACACTCCCACACTTGTAAAACTCTCAAATTCAGTAGAAACTCGCATCAGAAAGCCTTACAGAAAGATACTCAAACGAGAAATGAAAAGATACACAATTGGAATAGTAAAGATACGCAAACGATGTAAAGATACACAATTGGAATAGTAAAGATACGCAAACGATGTAAGGATACTCAGTTTGAAAGAAACACACTCCCACACTTGCAAAACTCTCAAATTCAATAGAATCTCGCATCAGAAAGCCTTACAGAAAGATACTCAAACGAGAAATGAAAATATACACAATTGGAATAGTAAAGATACGCAATGGATGTAAAGATACTCAGTTTGAAAGAAACACACTCCCACACTTGCCAAACTCTCAAATACAATAGAAACTCGCATCAGAAGCCTTACAAAAAGATACTCAAACGAGAAATGAAAAGATATAGAATTGGAATAGTAAAGATACGCAAACGATGTAAAGATACCCAATTGGAATTGTAAAGATACGCAAACGATGTAAAGATACTCAGTTTGAAAGAAACACACTCCCACATTTGCAAAACTCTCAAATTCAATAGAAATTCGCATCAGAAAGCCTTACAGAAAGATACTCAAACGAGAAATGAAAAGATACACAATTGGAATAGTAAAGATACGCAATGGATGTAAAGATAATCAAACGAGAAATGAAAAGATACACAATTGGAATAGTAAATATACGCAAACGATGTAAAGATACTCAGTTTGAAAGAAATACACTCCCACACTTGTAAAACTCTCAAATTCAATAGAAGCTCGCATCAGAAAGCCTTACAGAAAGATACTCAAACGAGAAATGAAAAGATACACAATTGGAATACTAAAGATACGCAAACGATGTAAAGATACACAATTGGAATAGTAAAGATACGCAAACGATGTAAAGATACTCAGTTTGAAACAAACACACTCCCACACTTGCAAAACTCTCAAATTCAATAGAATCTCGCATCAGAAAGCCTTACAGAAAGATACTCAAACGAGAAATGAAAATATACAAAATTGGAATAGTAAAGATACGCAATGGATGTAAAGATACTCAGTTTGAAAGAAACACACTCCCACACTTGCCAAACTCTCAAATACAATAGAAACTCGCATCAGAAGCCTTACAGAAAGATACTCAAACGAGAAAGGAAAAGATACACAATTGGAATAGTAAAGATACGCAAACGATGTAAAGATACACAATTGGAATAGTAAAGATACGCAAACGATGTAAAGATACTCAGTTTGAAAGAAACACACTCCCACACTTGCAAAACTCTCAAATTCAATAGAAACTCGCATCAGAAAGCCTTACAGAAAGATACTCAAACGAGAAATGAAAAGATACAGAATTGGAATAGTAAAGATACGCAAACGATGTAAAGATACCCAATTGGAATAGTAAAGATACGCAAACGATGTAAAGATACTCAGTTTGAAAGAAACACACTCCCACACTTGCAAAACTCTCAAATTCAATAGAAATTCGCATCAGAAAGCCTTACAGAAAGATACTCAAACGAGAAATGAAAAGATACACAATTGGAATAGTAAAGATACGCAAACGATGTAAAGATACACAATTGGAATAGTAAAGATACGCAAACTATGTAAAGATACTCAGTTTGAAAGAAACACACTCCCACACTTGCAAAACTCTCAAATGCAATAGAAACTCGCATCAGAAAGCCATACAGAAAGATACTCAAACTAGAAATGAAAAGATACACAATTGGAATAGAAAAGATACGCAAACGATGTAAAGATACACAATTGGAATAGTAAAGATACGCAAACGATGTAAAGATACTCAGTTTGAAAGAAACACACTCCCACACTTGCAAAACTCTCAAATACAATAGAAACTCGCATCAGAAGCCTTACAGAAAGATACTCAAACGAGAAAAGAAAAGATACACAATTGGAATAGTAAAGATACGCAAACGATGTAAAGATACACAATTTGAATAGTAAAGATACGCAAACTATGTAAAGATACTCAGTTTGAAAGAAACACACTCCCACACTTGCAAAACTCTCAAATTCAATAGAAACTCGCATCAGAAAGCCTTACAGAAAGATACTCAAACGAGAAATGAAAAGATACACAATTGGAATAGTAAAGATACGCAAACGATGTAAAGATACACAATTGGAATAGTAAAGATACGCAAACTATGTAAAGATACTCAGTTTGAAAGAAACACACTCCCACACTCCCACACTTGCAAAACTTTCAAATTCAATAGAAACTCGCATCAGAAAGCCTTACAGAAAGATACTCAAACGAGAAATGAAAAGATACACAATTGGAATAGTAAAGATACACAAACGATGTAAAGATACTCAGTTTGAAAGAAACACACTCCCACACTTGCAAAACTCTCAAATACAATAGAAACTCGCATCAGAATCCTTACAGAAAGATACTGAAACGAGAAATGAAAAGATACACAATTGGAATAGTAAAGATACGCAAACGATGTAAAGATACACAATTGGAATAGTAAAGATACGCAAACGATGTAAAGATACACAATTGGAATAGTAAAGATACGCAAACTATGTAAAGATACCCAGTTTGAAAGAAACACACTCCCACACTTGCAAAACTCTCAAATGCAATAGAAACTCGCATCAGAAAGCCATACAGAAAGATACTCAAACTAGAAATGAAAAGATACACAATTGGAATAGAAAAGATACGCAAACGATGTAAAGATACACAATTGGAATAGTAAAGATACGCAAACGATGTAAAGATACTCAGTTTGAAAGAAACACACTCCCACACTTGCAAAACTCTCAAATACAATAGAAACTCGCATCAGAAGCCTTACAGAAAGATACTGAAACGAGAAATGAAAAGATACACAATTGGAAAAGTAAAGATACGCAAACGATGTAAAGATACACAATTGGAATAGTAAAGATACGCAAACGATGTAAAGATACTCAGTTTAAAAGAAACACACTCCCACACTTGCAAAACTCTCAAATTCAATAGAAACTCGTATCAGAAGCCTTACAGAAAGATACTCAAACGAGAAATGAAAAGATACACAATTGGAATAGTAAAGATACGCAATGGATGTAAAGAAACTCAGTTTGAAAGAAACACACTCCCACACTTGGAAAACTCTCAAATTCAATAGAAACTCGCATCAGAAAGCCTTACAGAAAGATACTCAAACGAGAAATGAAAAGATGCACAATTGGAATAGTAAAGATACGCAATGGATGTAAAGAAACTCAGTTTGAAAGAAACACACTCCCACACTTGCAAAACTCTCAAATACAATAGAAACTCGCATCAGAAGCCTTATAGAAAGATACTGAAATGAGAAATGAAAAGATACACAATTGGAATTGTAAAGATACGCAAACGATGTAAAGATACCCAATTGGAATAGTAAAGATACGCAAACGATGTAAAGATACTCAGTTTGAAAGAAACAAACTCCCACACTTGCAAAACTCTCAAATTCAATAGAAAATCGCATCAGAAAGCCTTACAGAAAGATACTCAAACGAGAAATGAAAAGATACACAATTGGAATAGTAAAGATACGCAATGGATGTAAAGATACTCAGTTTGAAAGAAACACACTCCCACACTTGCAAAACTCTCAAATACAATAGAAACTCGCATCAGAAGCCTTACAGAAAGATACTCAAACGAGAAATGAAAAGATACACAATTGGAATAGTAAAGATACGCAAACGATGTAAAGATACACATATGGAATAGTAAAGATACGCAAACGATGTAAAGATACTCAGTTTGAAAGAAACACACTCCCACACTTGCAAAACTCTCAAATTCAATAGAAACTCGCATCAGAAAGCCTTACAGAAAGATACTCAAACGAGAAATGAAAAGATACACAATTGGAATAGTAAAGATACGCAATGGATGTAAAGAAACTCAGTTTGAAAGAAACAAACTCCCACACTTGCAAAACTCTCAAATTCAATAGAAACTCGCATCAGAAAGCCTTACAGAAAGATACTCAAACGAGAAATGAAAAGATACACAATTGGAATAGTAGAGATACGCAATGGATGTAAAGATACTCAGTTTGAAAGAAACACACTCCCACACTTGCAAAACTCTCAAATACAATAGAAACTCGCATCAGAAGCCTTACAGAAAGATACTGAAACGAGAAATGAAAAGATACACAATTGGAATTGTAAAGATACGCAAACGATGTAAAGATACACAATTGGAATAGTAAAGATACGCAAACGATGTAAAGATACTCAGTTTGAAAAAAACACACTCCCACACTTGCAAAACTCTCAAACACAATAGAAACTCGCATCAGAAGCCTTACAGAAAGATACCCAAACGAGAAATGAAAAGATACAGAATTGGAATAGTAAAGATACGCAAACGATGTAAAGATACCCAATTGGAATAGTAAAGATACGCAAACGATGTAAAGATACTCAGTTTGAAAGAAACACACTCCCACACTTGCAAAACTCTTAAATTCAATAGAAATTCGCATCAGAAAGCCTTACAGAAAGATACTCTAACGAGAAATGAAAAGATACACAATTGGAATAGTAAAGATACGCAATGGATGTAAAGATACTCAAACGAGAAATGAAAAGATACACAATTGGAATAGTAAATATACGCAAACGATGTAAAGATACTCAGTTTGAAAGAAATACACTCCCACACTTGTAAAACTCTCAAATTCAGTAGAAACTCGCATCAGAAAGCCTTACAGAAAGATACTCAAACGAGAAATGAAAAGATACACAATTGGAATAGTAAAGATACGCAAACGATGTAAAGATACACAATTGGAATAGTAAAGATACGCAAACGATGTAAAGATACTCAGTTTGAAAGAAACACACTCCCACACTTGCAAAACTCTCAAATTCAATAGAATCTCGCATCAGAAAGCCTTACAGAAAGATACTCAAACGAGAAATGAAAATATACACAATTGGAATAGTAAAGATACGCAATGGATGTAAAGATACTCAGTTTGAAAGAAACACACTCCCACACTTGCCAAACTCTCAAATACAATAGAAACTCGCATCAGAAGCCTTACAAAAAGATACTCAAACGAGAAATGAAAAGATATAGAATTGGAATAGTAAAGATACGCAAACGATGTAAAGATACCCAATTGGAATTGTAAAGATACGCAAACGATGTAAAGATACTCAGTTTGAAAGAAACACACTCCCACACTTGCAAAACTCTCAAATTCAATAGAAATTCGCATCAGAAAGCCTTACAGAAAGATACTCAAACGAGAAATGAAAAGATACACAATTGGAATAGTAAAGATACGCAATGGATGTAAAGATAATCAAACGAGAAATGAAAAGATACACAATTGGAATAGTAAATATACGCAAACGATGTAAAGATACTCAGTTTGAAAGAAATACACTCCCACACTTGTAAAACTCTCAAATTCAATAGAAGCTCGCATCAGAAAGCCTTACAGAAAGATACTCAAACGAGAAATGAAAAGATACACAATTGGAATACTAAAGATACGCAAACGATGTAAAGATACACAATTGGAATAGTAAAGATACGCAAACGATGTAAAGATACTCAGTTTGAAACAAACACACTCCCACACTTGCAAAACTCTCAAATTCAATAGAATCTCGCATCAGAAAGCCTTACAGAAAGATACTCAAACGAGAAATGAAAATATACAAAATTGGAATAGTAAAGATACGCAATGGATGTAAAGATACTCAGTTTGAAAGAAACACACTCCCACACTTGCAAAACTCTCAAATACAATAGAAACTCGCATCAGAATCCTTACAGAAAGATACTGAAACGAGAAATGAAAAGATACACAATTGGAATAGTAAAGATACGCAAACGATGTAAAGATACACAATTGGAATAGTAAAGATACGCAAACGATGTAAAGATACACAATTGGAATAGTAAAGATACGCAAACTATGTAAAGATACCCAGTTTGAAAGAAACACACTCCCACACTTGCAAAACTCTCAAATGCAATAGAAACTCGCATCAGAAAGCCATACAGAAAGATACTCAAACTAGAAATGAAAAGATACACAATTGGAATAGAAAAGATACGCAAACGATGTAAAGATACACAATTGGAATAGTAAAGATACGCAAACGATGTAAAGATACTCAGTTTGAAAGAAACACACTCCCACACTTGCAAAACTCTCAAATACAATAGAAACTCGCATCAGAAGCCTTACAGAAAGATACTGAAACGAGAAATGAAAAGATACACAATTGGAAAAGTAAAGATACGCAAACGATGTAAAGATACACAATTGGAATAGTAAAGATACGCAAACGATGTAAAGATACTCAGTTTAAAAGAAACACACTCCCACACTTGCAAAACTCTCAAATTCAATAGAAACTCGTATCAGAAGCCTTACAGAAAGATACTCAAACGAGAAATGAAAAGATACAGAATTGGAATAGTAAAGATACGCAAACGATGTAAAGATACTCAGTTTGAAAGAAACACACTCCTACACTTGCAAAACACTCAAATACAATAGCAACTCGCATCAGAAGCCTTACAGAAAGATACTCAAACAAGAAATGAAAAGATACACAATTGGAATAGTAAAGATACGCAAACGATGTAAAGATACACAATTTGAATAGTAAAGATACGCAAACTATGTAAAGATACTCAGTTTGAAAGAAACACACTCCCACACTTGCAAAACTCTCAAATACAATAGTAACTCGCATCAGAAGCCTTACAGAAAGATTCTCAAACGAGAAATGAAAAGATACACAATTGGAATAGTAAAGATACGCAAACGATGTAAAGATACACAATTGGAATAGTAAAGATACGCAAACGATATAAAGATACTCAGTTTGAAAGAAACACACTCCCACACTTGCAAAACTCTCAAATTCAATAGAAACTCGCATCAGAAAGCCTTACAGAAAGATACTCAAACGAGAAATGAAAAGATACACAATTGGAATAGTAAAGATACGCAAACGATGTAAAGATACACAATTGGAATAGTAAAGATACGCAAACTATGTAAAGATACTCAGTTTGAAAGAAACACATTCCCACACTCCCACACTTGCAAAACTTTCAAATTCAAGAGAAACTCGCATCAGAAAGCCTTACAGAAAGATACTCAAACGAGAAATGAAAAGATACACAATTGGAATAGTAAAGATACACAAACGATGTAAAGATACTCAGTTTGAAAGAAACACACTCCCACACTTGCAAAACTCTCAAATACAATAGAAACTCACATCAGAAGCCTTACAGAAAGATACTTAAACGAGAAATGAAAAGATACACAATTGG
This sequence comes from Argentina anserina, assembly GCF_933775445.1. Classification (NCBI taxonomy): domain Eukaryota; kingdom Viridiplantae; phylum Streptophyta; class Magnoliopsida; order Rosales; family Rosaceae; genus Argentina; species Argentina anserina. The sequence continues at coordinate 361,398 of NW_026089507.1, read as the reverse complement.
AATAGTAAAGATACGCAAAAGATGTAACGATACGCAAACGATGTAAAGATACACAATTGGAATAATAAAGATACGCAAACGATGTAAAGATACTCAGTTTGAAACAAACACACTCCCACACTTGCAAAACTCTCAAATACAATAGAAACTCGCATCAGAAGCCTTACAGAAAGATACTCAAACGAGAAAAGAAAAGATACACAATTGGAATAGTAAAGATACGCAAACGATGTAAAGATACACAATTCGAATAGTAAAGATACGCAAACTATGTAAAGATACTCAGGTTGAAAGAAACACACTCCCACACTTGCAAAACTCTCAAATTCAATAGAAACTCGCATCAGAAAGCCTTACAGAAAGATACTCAAGCGAGAAATGAAAAGATACACAATTGGAATAGTAAAGATACGCAAACGATGTAAAGATACACAATTGGAATAGTAAAGAAACGCAAACTATGTAAAGATACTCAGTTTGAAAGAAACACACTCCCACACTTGCAAAACTCTCAAATTCAATAGAAACTCGCATCAGAAAGCCTTACAGAAAGATACTCAAACGAGAAATGAAAAGATACACAATTGGAATACTAAAGATACGCAAACGATGTAAAGATACTCAGTTTGAAAGAAACACACTCCCACACTTGCAAAACTCTCAAATTCAATAGAAACTCGAATCAGAAAGCCTTACAGAAAGATTCTCAAACGAGAAATGAAAAGATACACAATTGGAATAGTAAATATACGCAAACGATGTAACGATACGCAAATGACGTAAAGATACACAATTGGAATAGTAAAGATACGCAAACGATGTAAAGATACTCAGTTTGAAAGAACCACACTCCCACACTTGCAAAACTCTCAAATACAATAGAAACTCGCATCAGAAGCCTTACAGAAAGATACTCAAACGAGAAATGAAAAGATACACAATTGGAATAGTAAAGATACGCAAACGATGTAAAGATACCCAATTGGAATAGTAAAGATACGCAAACGATGTAAAGATACTCAGTTTGAAAGAAACACACTCCCACACTTGCAAAACTCTCAAATTCAATAGAAACTCGCATCAGAAAGCCTTACAGAAAGATACTCAAACGAGAAATGAAAAGATACACAATTGGAATAGTAAAGATACGCAAACGATGTAAAGATACACAATTGGAATAGTAAAGATACGCAAACGATGTAAAGATACTCAGTTTGAAAGAAACACACTCCCACACTTGCAAAACTCTCAAATACAATAGAAACTCGCATCAGAAGCCTTACAGAAAGATACTCAAACGAGAAATGAAAAGATACAGAATTGGAATAGTAAAGATACGCAAACGATGTAAAGATACCGAATTGGAATAGTAAAGATACGCAAACGATGTAAAGATACTCATTTTGAAAAAAACACACTCCCACACTTGCAAAACTCTCAAATTCAATAGAAACTCGCATCAGAAAGCCTTACAGAAAGATACTCAAACGAGAAATGAAAAGATACACAATTGGAATAGTAAAGATACGCAAACGATGTAAAGATACACAATTGGAATAGTAAAGATACGCAAACGATATAAAGATACTCAGTTTGAAAGAAACACACTCCCACACTTGCAAAACTCTCAAATTCAATAGAAACTCGCATCAGAAAGCCTTACAGAAAGATTCTCAAACGAGAAATGAAAAGATACACAATTGGAATAGTAAAGATACGCAAACGATGTAACGATACGCAAACGACGTAAAGATACACAATTGGAATAGTAAAGATACACAAACGATGTAAAGATACTCAGTTTGAAAGAAACACACTCCCACACTTGCAAAACTCTCAAATACAATAGACACTCGCATCAGAAGCCTTACAGAAAGATACTCAAACGAGAAAAGAAAAGATACACAATTGGAATAGTAAAGATACGCAAACGATGTAAAGATACACAATTGGAATAGTAAAGATACGCAAACGATGTAAAGATACTCAGTTTGAAAGAAACACACTCCCACACTTGCAAAACTCTCAAATTCAATAGAAACTCGCATCAGAAAGCCTTACAGAAAGATACTCAAGCGAGAAATGAAAAGATACACAATTGGAATAGTAAAGATACGCAAACGATGTAAAGATACACAATTGGAATAGTAAAGAAACGCAAACTATGTAAAGATACTCAGTTTGAAAGAAACACACTCCCACACTTGCAAAACTCTCAAATACAATAGAAACTCGCATCAGAAGCCTTACAGAAAGATACTCAAACGAGAAAAGAAAAGATACACAATTGGAATAGTAAAGATACGCAAACGATGTAAAGATACTCAGTTTGAAAGAAACACACTCCCACACTTGCAAAACTCTCAAATTCAATAGAAACTCGAATCAGAAAGCCTTACAGAAAGATTCTCAAACGAGAAATGAAAAGATACACAATTGGAATAGTAAAGATACGCAAACGATGTAACGATACGCAAATGACGTAAAGATACACAATTGGAATCGTAAAGATACGCAAACGATGTAAAGATACTCAGTTTGAAAGAAACACACTCCTACACTTGCAAAACACTCAAATACAATAGCAACTCGCATCAGAAGCCTTACAGAAAGATACTCAAACAAGAAATGAAAAGATACACAATTGGAATAGTAAAGATACGCAAACGATGTAAAGATACACAATTTGAATAGTAAAGATACGCAAACTATGTAAAGATACTCAGTTTGAAAGAAACACACTCCCACACTTGCAAAACTCTCAAATACAATAGTAACTCGCATCAGAAGCCTTACAGAAAGATTCTCAAACGAGAAATGAAAAGATACACAATTGGAATAGTAAAGATACGCAAACGATGTAAAGATACACAATTGGAATAGTAAAGATACGCAAACGATATAAAGATACTCAGTTTGAAAGAAACACACTCCCACACTTGCAAAACTCTCAAATTCAATAGAAACTCGCATCAGAAAGCCTTACAGAAAGATACTCAAACGAGAAATGAAAAGATACACAATTGGAATAGTAAAGATACGCAAACGATGTAAAGATACACAATTGGAATAGTAAAGATACGCAAACTATGTAAAGATACTCAGTTTGAAAGAAACACATTCCCACACTCCCACACTTGCAAAACTTTCAAATTCAAGAGAAACTCGCATCAGAAAGCCTTACAGAAAGATACTCAAGCGAGAAATGAAAAGATACACAATTGGAATAGTAAAGATACGCAAACGATGTAAAGATACACAATTGGAATAGTAAAGAAACGCAAACTATGTAAAGATACTCAGTTTGAAAGAAACACACTCCCACACTTGCAAAACTCTCAAATACAATAGAAACTCACATCAGAAGCCTTACAGAAAGATACTTAAACGAGAAATGAAAAGATACACAATTGGAATAGTAAAGATACGCAAAAGATGTAACGATACGCAAACGATGTAAAGATACACAATTGGAATAATAAAGATACGCAAACGATGTAAAGATACTCAGTTTGAAACAAACACACTCCCACACTTGCAAAACTCTCAAATACAATAGAAACTCGCATCAGAAGCCTTACAGAAAGATACTCAAACGAGAAAAGAAAAGATACACAATTGGAATAGTAAAGATACGCAAACGATGTAAAGATACACAATTCGAATAGTAAAGATACGCAAACTATGTAAAGATACTCAGGTTGAAAGAAACACACTCCCACACTTGCAAAACTCTCAAATTCAATAGAAACTCGAATCAGAAAGCCTTACAGAAAGATTCTCAAACGAGAAATGAAAAGATACACAATTGGAATAGTAAAGATACGCAAACGATGTAACGATACGCAAATGACGTAAAGATACACAATTGGAATCGTAAAGATACGCAAACGATGTAAAGATACTCAGTTTGAAAGAACCACACTCCCACACTTGCAAAACTCTCAAATACAAAAGAAACTCGCATCAGAAGCCTTACAGAAAGATACTCAAACGAGAAAAGAAAAGATACACAATTGGAATAGTAAAGATACGCAAACGATGTAAAGATACTCAGTTTGAAAGAAACACACTCCCACACTTGCAAAACTCTCAAATTCAATAGAAACTCGAATCAGAAAGCCTTCCAGAAAGATTCTCAAACGAGAAATGAAAAGATACACAATTGGAATAGTAAAGATACGCAAACGATGTAACGATACGCAAATGACGTAAAGATACACAATTGGAATCGTAAAGATACGCAAACGATGTAAAGATACACAATTGGAATAATAAAGATACGCAAACGATGTAAAGATACTCAGTTTGAAACAAACACACTCCCACACTTGCAAAACTCTCAAATACAATAGAAACTCGCATCAGAAGCCTTACAGAAAGATACTCAAACGAGAAAAGAAAAGATACACAATTGGAATAGTAAAGATACGCAAACGATGTAAAGATACACAATTCGAATAGTAAAGATACGCAAACGATGTAAAGATACTCAGTTTGAAAGAAACACACTCCCACACTTGCAAAACTCTCAAATTCAATAGAAACTCGCATCAGAAAGCCTTACAGAAAGATACTCAAGCGAGAAATGAAAAGATACACAATTGGAATAGTAAAGATACGCAAACGATGTAAAGATACACAATTGGAATAGTAAAGAAACGCAAACTATGTAAAGATACTCAGTTTGAAAGAAACACACTCCCACACTTGCAAAACTCTCAAATTCAATAGAAACTCGCATCAGAAAGCCTTACAGAAAGATACTCAAACGAGAAATGAAAAGATACACAATTGGAATAGTAAAGATACGCAAACGATGTAAAGATACTCAGTTTGAAAGAAACACACTCCCACACTTGCAAAACTCTCAAATTCAATAGAAACTCGAATCAGAAAGCCTTACAGAAAGATTCTCAAACGAGAAATGAAAAGATACACAATTGGAATAGTAAAGATACGCAAACGATGTAACGATACGCAAATGACGTAAAGATACACAATTGGAATCGTAAAGATACGCAAACGATGTAAAGATACTCAGTTTGAAAGAACCACACTCCCACACTTGCAAAACTCTCAAATACAATAGAAACTCGCATCAGAAGCCTTACAGAAAGATACTCAAACGAGAAAAGAAAAGATACACAATTGGAATAGTAAAGATACGCAAACGATGTAAAGATACACAATTCGAATAGTAAAGATACGCAAACTATGTAAAGATACTCAGGTTGAAAGAAACACACTCCCACACTTGCAAAACTCTCAAATTCAATAGAAACTCGCATCAGAAAGCCTTACAGAAAGATACTCAAACGAGAAATGAAAAGATACACAATTGGAATAGTAAAGATACGCAATCGATGTAAAGATACTCAGTTTGAAAGAAACACACTCCCACACTTGCAAAACTCTCAAATTCAATAGAAACTCGAATCAGAAAGCCTTACAGAAAGATACTCAAACGAGAAATGAAAAGATACACAATTGGAATAGTAAAGATACGCAATGGATGTAAAGATACTCAGTTTGAAAGAAACACACTCGCACACTTGCAAAACTCTCAAATACAATAGAAACTCGCATCAGAAGCCTTACAGAAAGATACTCAAACGAGAAATGAAAAGATACACAATTGGAATAGTAAAGATACGCAAACGATGTAAAGATACACAATTGGAATAGTAAAGAAACGCAAACTATGTAAAGATACTCAGTTTGAAAGAAACACACTCCCACACTTGCAAAACTCTCAAATTCAATAGAAACTCGCATCAGAAAGCCTTACAGAAAGATACTCAAACGAGAAATGAAAAGATACACAATTGGAATAGTAAAGATACGCAAACGATGTAAAGATACTCAGTTTGAAAGAAACACACTCCCACACTTGCAAAACTCTCAAATTCAATAGAAACTCGAATCAGAAAGCCTTACAGAAAGATTCTCAAACGAGAAATGAAAAGATACACAATTGGAATAGTAAAGATACGCAAACGATGTAACGATACGCAAATGACGTAAAGATACACAATTGGAATCGTAAAGATACGCAAACGATGTAAAGATACTCAGTTTGAAAGAACCACACTCCCACACTTAAAAAACTCTCAAATACAATAGAAACTCGCATCAGAAGCCTTACAGAAAGATACTCAAACGAGAAAAGAAAAGATACACAATTGGAATAGTAAAGATACGCAAACGATGTAAAGATACACAATTCGAATAGTAAAGATACGCAAACTATGTAAAGATACTCAGGTTGAAAGAAACACACTCCCACACTTGCAAAACTCTCAAATTCAATAGAAACTCGCATCAGAAAGCCTTACAGAAAGATACTCAAACGAGAAATGAAAAGATACACAATTGGAATAGTAAAGATACGCAAACGATGTAAAGATACTCAGTTTGAAAGAAACACACTCCCACACTTGCAAAACTCTCAAATTCAATAGAAACTCGAATCAGAAAGCCTTACAGAAAGATACTCAAACGAGAAATGAAAAGATACACAATTGGAATAGTAAAGATACGCAATGGATGTAAAGATACTCAGTTTGAAAGAAACACACTCGCACACTTGCAAAACTCTCAAATACAATAGAAACTCGCATCAGAAGCCTTACAGAAAGATACTCAAACGAGAAATGAAAAGATACACAATTGGAATAGTAAAGATACGAAAACGATGTAAAGATACACAATTGGAATAGTAAAGATACGCAAACAATGTAAAGATACTCAGTTTGAAAGAAACACACTCCCACACTTGCAAAAATCTCAAATACAATAGAAACTCGCATCAGAAGCCTTACAGAAAGATACTCAAACGAGAAATGAAAAGATACAGAATTGGAATAGTAAAGATACGCAAACGATGTAAAGATACCCAATTGGAATAGTAAAGATACGCAAACGATGTAAAGATACAAAATTGGAATAGTAAAGGTACGCAAACGATATAAAGATACTCAGTTTGAAAGAAACACACTCCCACACTTGCAAAACTCTCAAATTCAATAGAAACTCGCATCAGAAAGCCTTACAGAAAGATTCTCAAACGAGAAATGAAAAGATACACAATTGGAATAGTAAAGATACGCAAACGATGTAACGATACGCAAACGATGTAAAGATACACAATTGGAATAGTAAAGATACGCAAACGATGCAAAGATACTCAGTTTGAAAGAAACACACTCCCACACTTGCAAAACTCTCAAATTCAATAGAAACTTGCATCAGAAGCCTTACAGAAAGATACTCAAACGAGAAATGAAAAGATACATAATTGGAATAGTAAAGATACGCAAACGAGGTAAAGATACTCAGTTTGAAAGAAACACACTCCCACACTTGCAAAACACTCAAATACAATAGAAACTCGCATCAGAAGCCTTACAGAAAGATACTCAAACGAGAAATGAAAAGATACAGAATTGGAATAGTAAAGATACGCAAACGATGTAAAGATACTCAGTTTGAAAGAAACACACTCCTACACTTGCAAAACACTCAAATACAATAGCAACTCGCATCAGAAGCCTTACAGAAAGATACTCAAACAAGAAATGAAAAGATACACAATTGGAATAGTAAAGATACGCAAACGATGTAAAGATACACAATTTGAATAGTAAAGATACGCAAACTATGTAAAGATACTCAGTTTGAAAGAAACACACTCCCACACTTGCAAAACTCTCAAATTCAATAGAAACTCGCATCAGAAAGCCTTACAGAAAGATACTCAAACGAGAAATGAAAAGATACACAATTGGAATAGTAAAGATACGCAAACGATGTAAAGATACACAATTGGAATAGTAAAGATACGCAAACTATGTAAAGATACTCAGTTTGAAAGAAACACATTCCCACACTCCCACACTTGCAAAACTTTCAAATTCAATAGAAACTCGCATCAGAAAGCCTTACAGAAAGATACTCAAACGAGAAATGAAAAGATACACAATTGGAATAGTAAAGATACACAAACGATGTAAAGATACTCAGTTTGAAAGAAACACACTCCCACACTTGCAAAACTCTCAAATACAATAGAAACTCACATCAGAAGCCTTACAGAAAGATACTTAAACGAGAAATGAAAAGATACACAATTGGAATAGTAAAGATACGCAAAAGATGTAACGATACGCAAACGATGTAAAGATACACAATTGGAATAATAAAGATACGCAAACGATGTAAAGATACTCAGTTTGAAACAAACACACTCCCACACTTGCAAAACTCTCAAATACAATAGAAACTCGCATCAGAAGCCTTACAGAAAGATACTCAAACGAGAAAAGAAAAGATACACAATTGTAATAGTAAAGATACGCAAACGATGTAAAGATACACAATTCGAATAGTAAAGATACGCAAACTATGTAAAGATACTCAGGTTGAAAGAAACACACTCCCACACTTGCAAAACTCTCAAATTCAATAGAAACTCGCATCAGAAAGCCTTACAGAAAGATACTCAAACGAGAAATGAAAAGATACACAATTGGAATAGTAAAGATACGCAAACGATGTAAAGATACTCAGTTTGAAAGAAACACACTCCCACACTTGCAAAACTCTCAAATTCAATAGAAACTCGAATCAGAAAGCCTTACAGAAAGATACTCAAACGAGAAATGAAAAGATACACAATTGGAATAGTAAAGATACGCAATGGATGTAAAGATACTCAGTTTGAAAGAAACACACTTGCACACTTGCAAAACTCTCAAATACAATAGAAACTCGCATCAGAAGCCTTACAGAAAGATACTTAAACGAGAAATGAAAAGATACACAATTGGAATAGTAAAGATACGAAAACGATGTAAAGATACACAATTGGAATAGTAAAGATACGCAAACAATGTAAAGATACTCAGTTTGAAAGAAACACACTCCCACACTTGCAAAAATCTCAAATACAATAGAAACTCGCATCAGAAGCCTTACAGAAAGATACTCAAACGAGAAATGAAAAGATACAGAATTGGAATAGTAAAGATACGCAAACGATGTAAAGATACCCAATTGGAATAGTAAAGATACGCAAACGATGTAAAGATACTCAGTTTGAAAGAAACACACTCCCACACTTGCAAAACTCTCAAATACAATAGAAACTCGCATCAGAAGCCTTACAGAAAGATTCTCAAACGAGAAATGAAAAGATACACAATTGGAATAGTAAAGATACGCAAACGATGTAAAGATACACAATTGGAATAGTAAAGATACGCAAACGATATAAAGATACTCAGTTTGAAAGAAACACACTCCCACACTTGCAAAAATCTCAAATACAATAGAAACTCGCATCAGAAGCCTTACAGAAAGATACTCAAACGAGAAATGAAAAGATACAGAATTGGAATAGTAAAGATACGCAAACGATGTAAAGATACCCAATTGGAATAGTAAAGATACGCAAACGATGTAAAGATACTCAGTTTGAAAGAAACACACTCCCACACTTGCAAAACTCTCAAATTCAATAGAAACTCGCATCAGAAGCCTTACAGAAAGATTCTCAAACGAGAAATGAAAAGATACACAATTGGAATAGTAAAGATACGCAAACTATGTAAAGATACTCAGTTTGAAAGAAACACACTCCCACACTTGCAAAACTCTCAAATACAATAGTAACTCGCATCAGAAGCCTTACAGAAAGATTCTCAAACGAGAAATGAAAAGATACACAATTGGAATAGTAAAGATACGCAAACGATGTAAAGATACACAATTGGAATAGTAAAGATACGCAAACGATATAAAGATACTCAGTTTGAAAGAAACACACTCCCACACTTGCAAAACTCTCAAATTCAATAGAAACTCGCATCAGAAAGCCTTACAGAAAGATACTCAAACGAGAAATGAAAAGATACACAATTGGAATAGTAAAGATACGCAAACGATGTAAAGATACACAATTGGAATAGTAAACATACGCAAACTATGTAAAGATACTCAGTTTGAAAGAAACACATTCCCACACTCCCACACTTGCAAAACTTTCAAATTCAATAGAAACTCGCATCAGAAAGCCTTACAGAAAGATACTCAAACGAGAAATGAAAAGATACACAATTGGAATAGTAAAGATACACAAACGATGTAAAGATATTCAGTTTGAAAGAAACACACTCCCACACTTGCAAAACTCTCAAATACAATAGAAACTCACATCAGAAGCCTTACAGAAAGATACTTAAACGAGAAATGAAAAGATACACAATTGGAATAGTAAAGATACGCAAAAGATGTAACGATACGCAAACGATGTAAAGATACACAATTGGAATAATAAAGATACGCAAACGATGTAAAGATACTCAGTTTGAAACAAACACACTCCCACACTTGCAAAACTCTCAAATACAATAGAAACTCGCATCAGAAGCCTTACAGAAAGATACTCAAACGAGAAAAGAAAAGATACACAATTGGAATAGTAAAGATACGCAAACGATGTAAAGATACACAATTCGAATAGTAAAGATACGCAAACTATGTAAAGATACTCAGGTTGAAAGAAACACACTCCCACACTTGCAAAACTCTCAAATTCAATAGAAACTCGCATCAGAAAGCCTTACAGAAAGATACTCAAACGAGAAATGAAAAGATACACAATTGGAATAGTAAAGATACGCAAACGATGTAAAGATACTCAGTTTGAAAGAAACACACTCCCACACTTGCAAAACTCTCAAATTCAATAGAAACTCGAATCAGAAAGCCTTACAGAAAGATACTCAAACGAGAAATGAAAAGATACACAATTGGAATAGTAAAGATACGCAATGGATGTAAAGATACTCAGTTTGAAAGAAACACACTCGCACACTTGCAAAACTCTCAAATACAATAGAAACTCGCATCAGAAGCCTTACAGAAAGATACTCAAACGAGAAATGAAAAGATACACAATTGGAATAGTAAAGATACGAAAACGATGTAAAGATACACAATTGGAATAGTAAAGATACGCAAACAATGTAAAGATACTCAGTTTGAAAGAAACACACTCGCACACTTGCAAAACTCTCAAATACAATAGAAACTCGCATCAGAAGCCTTACAGAAAGATACTCAAACGAGAAATGAAAAGATACACAATTGGAATAGTAAAGATACGAAAACGATGTAAAGATACACAATTGGAATAGTAAAGATACGCAAACAATGTAAAGATACTCAGTTTGAAAGAAACACACTCCCACACTTGCAAAAATCTCAAATACAATAGAAACTCGCATCAGAAGCCTTACAGAAAGATACTCAAACGAGAAATGAAAAGATACAGAATTGGAATAGTAAAGATACGCAAACGATGTAAAGATACCCAATTGGAATAGTAAAGATACGCAAACGATGTAAAGATACTCAGTTTGAAAGAAACACACTCCCACACTTGCAAAACTCTCAAATTCAATAGAAACTCGCATCAGAAGCCTTACAGAAAGATTCTCAAACGAGAAATGAAAAGATACACAATTGGAATAGTAAAGATACGCAAACGATGTAAAGATACAAAATTGGAATAGTAAAGGTACGCAAACGATATAAAGATACTCAGTTTGAAAGAAACAGACTCCCACACTTGCAAAACTCTCAAATTCAATAGAAACTCGCATCAGAAAGCCTTACAGAAAGATTCTCAAACGAGAAATGAAAAGATACACAATTGGAATAGTAAAGATACGCAAACGATGTAACGATACGCAAACGATGTAAAGATACACAATTGGAATAGTAAAGATACGCAAACGATGTAAAGATACTCAGTTTGAAAGAAACACACTCCCACACTTGCAAAACTCTCAAATTCAATAGAAACTCGCATCAGAAGCCTTACAGAAAGATACTCAAACGAGAAATGAAAAGATACATAATTGGAATAGTAAAGATACGCAAACGAGGTAAAGATACTCAGTTTGAAAGAAACACACTCCCACACTTGCAAAACACTCAAATACAATAGAAACTCGCATCAGAAGCCTTACAGAAAGATACTCAAACGAGAAATGAAAAGATACAGAATTGGAATAGTAAAGATACGCAAACGATGTAAAGATACTCAGTTTGAAAGAAACACACTCCCACACTTGCAAAACACTCAAATACAATAGCAACTCGCATCAGAAGCCTTACAGAAAGATACTCAAACAAGAAATGAAAAGATACACAATTGGAATAGTAAAGATACGCAAACGATGTAAAGATACACAATTTGAATAGTAAAGATACGCAAACTATGTAAAGATACTCAGTTTAAAAGAAACACACTCCCACACTTGCAAAACTCTCAAATACAATAGTAACTCGCATCAGAAGCCTTACAGAAAGATTCTCAAACGAAAAATGAAAAGATACACAATTGGAATAGTAAAGATACGCAAACGATGTAAAGATACACAATTGGAATAGTAAAGATACGCAAACGATATAAAGATACTCAGTTTGAAAGAAACACACTCCCACACTTGCAAAACTCTCAAATTCAATAGAAACTCGCATCAGAAAGCTTTACAGAAAGATTCTCAAACGAGAAATGAAAAGATACACAATTGGAATAGTAAAGATACGCAAACGATGTAAAGATACACAATTGGAATAGTAAAGATACGCAAACGATATAAAGATACTCAGTTTGAAAGAAACACACTCCCACACTTGCAAAACTCTCAAATTCAATAGAAACTCGCATCAGAAAGCCTTACAGAAAGATTCTCAAACGAGAAATGAAAAGATACACAATTGGAATAGTAAAGATACGCAAACGATGTAACGATACGCAAACGACGTAAAGATACACAATTGGAATAGTAAAGATACACAAACGATGTAAAGATACTCAGTTTGAAAGAAACACACTCCCACACTTGCAAAACTCTCAAATACAATAGACACTCGCATCAGAAGCCTTACAGAAAGATACTCAAACGAGAAAAGAAAAGATACACAATTGGAATAGTAAAGATACGCAAACGATGTAAAGATACACAATTGGAATAGTAAAGATACGCAAACGATGTAAAGATACTCAGTTTGAAAGAAACACACTCCCACACTTGTAAAACTCTCAAATTCAATAAAACTCGCATCAGAAAGCCTTACAGAAAGATACTCAAGCGAGAAATGAAAAGATACACAATTGGAATAGTAAAGATACGCAAACGATGTAAAGATACACAATTGGAATAGTAAAGAAACGCAAACTATGTAAAGATACTCAGTTTGAAAGAAACACACTCCCACACTTGCAAAACTCTCAAATTCAATAGAAACTCGCATCAGAAAGCCTTACAGAAAGATACTCAAGCGAGAAATGAAAAGATACACAATTGGAATAGTAAAGATACGCAAACGATGTAAAGATACACAATTTGAATAGTAAAGATACGCAAACTATGTAAAGATACTCAGTTTGAAAGAAACACACTCCCACACTTGCAAAACTCTCAAATACAATAGTAACTCGCATCAGAAGCCTTACAGAAAGATTCTCAAACGAGAAATGAAAAGATACACAATTGGAATAGTAAAGATACGCAAACGATGTAAAGATACCCAATTGGAATAGTAAAGATACGCAAACGATGTAAAGATACTCAGTTTGAAAGAAACACACTCCCACACTTGCAAAACTCTCAAATTCAATAGAAACTCGCATCAGAAGCCTTACAGAAAGATTCTCAAACGAGAAATGAAAAGATACACAATTGGAATAGTAAAGATACGCAAACGATGTAAAGATACAAAATTGGAATAGTAAAGGTACGCAAACGATATAAAGATACTCAGTTTGAAAGAAACAGACTCCCACACTTGCAAAACTCTCAAATTCAATAGAAACTCGCATCAGAAAGCCTTACAGAAAGATTCTCAAACGAGAAATGAAAAGATACACAATTGGAATAGTAAAGATACGCAAACGATGTAACGATACGCAAACGATGTAAAGATACACAATTGGAATAGTAAAGATACGCAAACGATGTAAAGATACTCAGTTTGAAAGAAACACACTCCCACACTTGCAAAACTCTCAAATTCAATAGAAACTCGCATCAGAAGCCTTACAGAAAGATACTCAAACGAGAAATGAAAAGATACATAATTGGAATAGTAAAGATACGCAAACGAGGTAAAGATACTCAGTTTGAAAGAAACACACTCCCACACTTGCAAAACACTCAAATACAATAGAAACTCGCATCAGAAGCCTTACAGAAAGATACTCAAACGAGAAATGAAAAGATACAGAATTGGAATAGTAAAGATACGCAAACGATGTAAAGATACTCAGTTTGAAAGAAACACACTCCCACACTTGCAAAACACTCAAATACAATAGCAACTCGCATCAGAAGCCTTACAGAAAGATACTCAAACAAGAAATGAAAAGATACACAATTGGAATAGTAAAGATACGCAAACGATGTAAAGATACACAATTTGAATAGTAAAGATACGCAAACTATGTAAAGATACTCAGTTTAAAAGAAACACACTCCCACACTTGCAAAACTCTCAAATACAATAGTAACTCGCATCAGAAGCCTTACAGAAAGATTCTCAAACGAAAAATGAAAAGATACACAATTGGAATAGTAAAGATACGCAAACGATGTAAAGATACACAATTGGAATAGTAAAGATACGCAAACGATATAAAGATACTCAGTTTGAAAGAAACACACTCCCACACTTGCAAAACTCTCAAATTCAATAGAAACTCGCATCAGAAAGCCTTACAGAAAGATTCTCAAACGAGAAATGAAAAGATACACAATTGGAATAGTAAAGATACGCAAACGATGTAAAGATACACAATTGGAATAGTAAAGATACGCAAACGATATAAAGATACTCAGTTTAAAAGAAACACACTCCCACACTTGCAAAACTCTCAAATACAATAGTAACTCGCATCAGAAGCCTTACAGAAAGATTCTCAAACGAAAAATGAAAAGATACACAATTGGAATAGTAAAGATACGCAAACGATGTAAAGATACACAATTGGAATAGTAAAGAAACGCAAACTATGTAAAGATACTCAGTTTGAAAGAAACACACTCCCACACTTGCAAAACTCTCAAATACAATAGTAACTCGCATCAGAAGCCTTACAGAAAGATTCTCAAACGAGAAATGAAAAGATACACAATTGGAATAGTAAAGATACGCAAACGATGTAAAGATACACAATTGGAATAGTAAAGATACGCAAACGATATAAAGATACTCAGTTTGAAAGAAACACACTCCCACACTTGCAAAACTCTCAAATTCAATAGAAACTCGCATCAGAAAGCCTTACAGAAAGATTCTCAAACGAGAAATGAAAAGATACACAATTGGAATAGTAAAGATACGCAAAAGATGTAACGATACGCAAACGATGTAAAGATACACAATTGGAATAATAAAGATACGCAAACGATGTAAAGATACTCAGTTTGAAAGAAACACACTCCCACACTTGCAAAACTCTCAAATACAATAGAAACTCGCATCAGAAGCCTTACAGAAAGATACTCAAACGAGAAAAGAAAAGATACACAATTGGAATAGTAAAGATACGCAAACGATGTAAAGATACACAATTCGAATAGTAAAGATACGCAAACTATGTAAAGATACTCAGGTTGAAAGAAACACACTCCCACAATTGCAAAACTCTCAAATTCAATAGAAACTCGCATCAGAAAGCCTTACAGAAAGATACTCAAACGAGAAATGAAAAGATACACAATTGGAATAGTAAAGATACGCAAACGATGTAAAGATACTCAGTTTGAAAGAAACATACTCCCACACTTGCAAAACTCTCAAATACAATAGAAACTCGCATCAGAAGCCTTACAGAAAGATACTCAAACGAGAAATGAAAAGATACACAATTGGAATAGTAAAGATACGCAAACGATGTAAAGATACACAATTGGAATAGTAAAGATACGCAAACAATGTAAAGATACTTAGTTTGAAAGAAACACACTCCCACACTTGCAAAAATCTCAAATACAATAGAAACTCGCATCAGAAGCCTTACAGAAAGATACTCAAACGAGAAATGAAAAGATACAGAATTAGAATAGTAAAGATACGCAAACGATGTAAAGATACCCAATTGGAATAGTAAAGATACGCAAACGATGTAAAGATACTCAGTTTGAAAGAAACACACTCCCACACTTGCAAAACTCTCAAATTCAATAGAAACTCGCATCAGAAGCCTTACAGAAAGATTCTCAAACGAGAAATGAAAAGATACACAATTGGAATAGTAAAGATACGCAAACGATGTAAAGATACAAAATTGGAATAGTAAAGGTACGCAAACGATATAAAGATACTCAGTTTGAAAGAAACACACTCCCACACTTGCAAAACTCTCAAATTCAATAGAAACTCGCATCAGAAAGCCTTACAGAAAGATTCTCAAACGAGAAATGAAAAGATACACAATTGGAATAGTAAAGATACGCAAACGATGTAACGATACGCAAACGATGTAAAGATACACAATTGGAATAGTAAAGATACGCAAACGATGTAAAGATACTCAGTTTGAAAGAAACACACTCCCACACTTGCAAAACTCTCAAATTCAATAGAAACTCGCATCAGAAAGCCTTACAGAAAGATACTCAAACGAGAAATGAAAAGATACACAATTGGAATAGTAAAGATACGCAAACGATGTAAAGATACACAATTGGAATAGTAAAGAAACGCAAACTATGTAAAGATACTCAGTTTGAAAGAAACACACTC
This sequence comes from Argentina anserina, assembly GCF_933775445.1. Lineage (NCBI taxonomy): Eukaryota > Viridiplantae > Streptophyta > Magnoliopsida > Rosales > Rosaceae > Argentina > Argentina anserina. The sequence continues at coordinate 344,577 of NW_026089507.1, read as the reverse complement.
CCACACTTGCAAAACTCTCAAATTCAATAGAAACTCGCATCAGAAAGCCTTACAGAAAGATACTCAAACGAGAAATGAAAAGATACACAATTGGAATAGTAAAGATACGCAAACGATGTAAAGATACTCAGTTTGAAAGAAACACACTCCCACACTTGCAAAACTCTCAAATTCAATAGAAACTCGCATCAGAAGCCTTACAGAAAGATACTCAAACGAGAAATGAAAAGATACATAATTGGAATAGTAAAGATACGCAAACGAGGTAAAGATACCCAATTGAAATAGTAAAGATACGCAAACGATGTGAAGATACTCAGTTTGAAAGAAACACACTCCCACACTTGCAAAACTCTCAAATTCAATAGAAACTCGCATCAGAAAGCCTTACAGAAAGATACTCAAACGAGAAATGAAAAGATACACAATTGGAATAGTAAAGATACGCAAACGATGTAAAGATACCCAATTGGAATAGTAAAGATACGCAAACGATGTAAAGATACTCAGTTTGAAAGAAACACACTCCCACACTTGCAAAACTCTCAAATTCAATAGAAACTCGCATCAGAAGCCTTACAGAAAGATACTCAAACGAGAAATGAAAAAATACATAATTGGAATAGTAAAGATACGCAAACGAGGTAAAGATACCCAATTGAAATAGTAAAGATACGCAAACGATGTGAAGATACTCAGTTTGAAAGAAACACACTCCCACACTTGCAAAACTCTCAAATTCAATAGAAACTCGCATCAGAAAGCCTTACAGAAAGATACTCAAACGAGAAATGAAAAGATACACAATTGGAATAGTAAAGATACGCAAACGATGTAAAGATACTCAGTTTGAAAGAAACACACTCCCACACTTGCAAAACTCTCAAATTCAATAGAAACTCGCATCAGAAGCCTTACAGAAAGATACTCAAACGAGAAATGAAAAGATACATAATTGGAATAGTAAAGATACGCAAACGAGGTAAAGATACCCAATTGAAATAGTAAAGATACGCAAACGATGTGAAGATACTCAGTTTGAAAGAAACACACTCCCACACTTGCAAAACTCTCAAATTCAATAGAAACTCGCATCAGAAAGCCTTACAGAAAGATACTCAAACGAGAAATGAAAAGATACACAATTGGAATAGTAAAGATACGCAAACGATGTAAAGATACCCAATTGGAATAGTAAAGATACGCAAACGATGTAAAGATACTCAGTTTGAAAGAAACACACTCCCACACTTGCAAAACTCTCAAATATAATAGAAACTCGCATCAGAAGCCTTACAGAAAGATACTCAAACGAGAAATGAAAAGATACAGAATTGGAATAGTAAAGATACGCAAACGATGTAAAGATACCCAATTGGAATAGTAAAGATACGCAAACGATGTAAAGATACTCAGTTTGAAAGAAACACACTCCCACACTTGCAAAACTCTCAAATACAATAGAAACTCGCATCAGAAGCCTTACAGAAAGATTCTCAAACGAGAAATGAAAAGATACACAATTGGAATAGTAAAGATACGCAAACGATGTAAAGATACACAATTGGAATAGTAAAGATACGCAAACGATATAAAGATACTCAGTTTGAAAGAAACACACTCCCACACTTGCAAAACTCTCAAATACAATAGAAACTCGCATCAGAAGCCTTACAGAAAGATACTCAAACGAGAAAAGAAAAGATACACAATTGGAATAGTAAAGATACGCAAACGATGTAAAGATACACAATTGGAATAGTAAAGATACGCAAACGATGTAAAGATACTCAGTTTGAAAGAAACACACTCCCACACTTGCAAAACTCTCAAATTCAATACAAACTCGCATCAGAAAGCCTTACAGAAAGATACTCAAGCGAGAAATGAAAAGATACACAATTGGAATAGTAAAGATACGCAAACGATGTAAAGATACACAATTGGAATAGTAAAGAAACGCAAACTATGTAAAGATACTCAGTTTGAAAGAAACACACTCCCACACTTGCAAAACTCTCAAATTCAATAGAAACTCGCATCAGAAAGCCTTACAGAAAGATACTCAAACGAGAAATCAAAAGATACACAATTGCAATAGTAAAGATACGCAAACGATGTAAAGATACTCAGTTTGAAAGAAACACACTCCCACACTTGCAAAACTCTCAAATTCAATAGAAACTCGCATCAGAAAGCCTTACAGAAAGATACTCAAACGAGAAATGAAAAGATACACAATTGGAATAGTAAAGATACGCAAACGATGTAAAGATACTCAGTTTGAAAGAAACACACTCCCACACTTGCAAAACTCTCAAATTCAATAGAAACTCGCATCAGAAAGCCTTACAGAAAGATACTCAAACGAGAAATGAAAAGATACACAATTGGAATAGTAAAGATACGCAATGGATGTAAAGATACTCAGTTTGAAAGAAACACACTCCCACACTTGCAAAACTCTCAAATACAATAGTAACTCGCATCAGAAGCCTTACAGAAAGATTCTCAAACGAGAAATGAAAAGATACACAATTGGAATAGTAAAGATACGCAAACGATGTAAAGATACACAATTGGAATAGTAAAGATACGCAATGGATGTAAAGATACTCAGTTTGAAAGAAACACACTCCCACACTTGCAAAACTCTCAAATTTAATAGAAACTCGCATCAGAAAGCCTTACAGAAAGATTCTCAAACGAGAAATGAAAAGATACAGAATTGGAATAGTAAAGATACGCAAACGATGTAAAGATACACAATTGGAATAGTAAAGATACGCAAACGATATAAAGATACTCAGTTTGAAAGAAACACACTCCCACACTTGCAAAACTCTCAAATTCAATAGAAACTCGCATCAGAAAGCCTTACAGAAAGATTCTCAAACGAGAAATGAAAAGATACACAATTGGAATAGTAAAGATACGCAAACGATGTAACGATACGCAAACGACGTAAAGATACACAATTGGAATAGTAAAGATACACAAACGATGTAAAGATACTCAGTTTGAAAGAAACACACTCCCACACTTGCAAAACTCTCAAATACAATAGACACTCGCATCAGAAGCCTTACAGAAAGATACTCAAACGAGAAAAGAAAAGATACACAATTGGAATAGTAAAGATACGCAAACGATGTAAAGATACACAATTCGAATAGTAAAGATACGCAAACTATGTAAAGATACTCAGTTTGAAAGAAACACACTCCCACACTTGCAAAACTCTCAAATTCAATAGAAACTCGCATCAGAAAGCCTTACAGAAAGATACTCAAACGAGAAATGAAAAGATACACAATTGGAATAGTAAAGATACGCAAACGATGTAAAGATACACAATTGGAATAGTAAAGATACGCAAACGATGTAAAGATACTCAGTTTGAAAGAAACACACTCCCACACTTGCAAAACTCTCAAATATAATAGAAACTCGCATCAGAAGCCTTACAGAAAGATACTCAAACGAGAAATGAAAAGATACAGAATTGGAATAGTAAAGATACGCAAACGATGTAAAGATACACAATTGGAATAGTAAAGATACGCAAACGATGTAAAGATACTCAGTTTGAAAGAAACACACTCCCACACTTGCAAAACACTCAAATATAATAGAAACTCGCATCAGAAGCCTTACAGAAAGATACTCAAACGAGAAATGAAAAGAGACAGAATTGGAATAGTAAAGATACGCAAACGATGTAAGGATACCCAATTGGAATAGTAAAGATACGCAAACGATGTAAAGATACTCAGTTTGAAAGAAACACACTCCCACACTTGCAAAACTCTCAAATACAATAGAAACTCGCATCAGAAGCCTTACAGAAAGATTCTCAAACGAGAAATGAAAAGATACACAATTGGAATAGTAAAGATACGCAAACGATGTAAAGATACACAATTGGAATAGTAAAGATACGCAAACGATATAAAGATACTCAGTTTTAAAGAAACACACTCCCACACTTGCAAAACTCTCAAATACAATAGAAACTCGCATCAGAAGCCTTACAGAAAGATACTCAAACGAGAAAAGAAAAGATACACAATTGGAATAGTAAAGATACGCAAACGATGTAAAGATACACAATTGGAATAGTAAAGATACGCAAACGATGTAAAGATACTCAGTTTGAAAGAAACACACTCCCACACTTGCAAAACTCTCAAATTCAATACAAACTCGCATCAGAAAGCCTTACAGAAAGATACTCAAGCGAGAAATGAAAAGATACACAATTGGAATAGTAAAGATACGCAAACGATGTAAAGATACACAATTGGAATTGTAAAGAAACGCAAACTATGTAAAGATACTCAGTTTGAAAGAAACACACTCCCACACTTGCAAAACTCTCAAATTCAATAGAAACTCGCATCAGAAAGCCTTACAGAAAGATACTCAAACGAGAAATGAAAAGATACACAATTGGAATAGTAAAGATACGCAAACGATGTAAAGATACTCAGTTTGAAAGAAACACACTCCCACACTTGCAAAACTCTCAAATTCAATAGAAACTCGCATCAGAAAGCCTTACAGCAAGATACTCAAACGAGAAATGAAAAGATACACAATTGGAATAGTAAAGATACGCAAACGATGTAAAGATACTCAGTTTGAAAGAAACACACTCCCACACTTGCAAAACTCTCAAATTCAATAGAAACTCGCATCAGAAGCCTTACAGAAAGATACTCAAACGAGAAATGAAAAGATACATAATTGGAATAGTAAAGATACGCAAACGAGGTAAAGATACACAATTGAAATAGTAAAGATACGCAAACGATGTGAAGATACTCAGTTTGAAAGAAACACACTCCCACACTTGCAAAACTCTCAAATTCAATAGAAACTCGCATCAGAAAGCCTTACAGAAAGATACTCAAACGAGAAATGAAAAGATACACAATTGGAATAGTAAAGATACGCAAACGATGTAAAGATACCCAATTGGAATAGTAAAGATACGCAAACGATGTAAAGATACTCAGTTTGAAAGAAACACACTCCCACACTTGCAAAACTCTCAAATTCAATAGAAACTCGCATCAGAAAGCCTTACAGAAAGATACTCAAACGAGAAATGAAAAGATACACAATTGGAATAGTAAAGATACGCAATGGATGTAAAGATACTCAGTTTGAAAGAAACACACTCCCACACTTGCAAAACTCTCAAATACAATAGAAACTCGCATCATAAGCCTTACAGAAAGATACTCAAACGAGAAATGAAAAGATACACAATTGGAATAGTAAAGATACGCAAACGATGTAAAGATACACAATTGGAATAGTAAAGATACGCAATGGATGTAAAGATACTCAGTTTGAAAGAAACACACTCCCACACTTGCAAAACTCTCAAATACAATAGAAACTCGCATCAGAAGCATTACAGAAAGATACTCAACCGAGAAATGAAAAGATACACAATTGGAATAGTAAAGATACGCAAACGATGTAAAGATACACAATTGGAATAGTAAAGATACGCAAACGATGTAAAGATACTCAGTTTGAAAGAAACACACTCCCACACTTGCAAAACTCTCAAATATAATAGAAACTCGCATCAGAAGCCTTACAGAAAGATACTCAAACGAGAAATGAAAAGATACAGAATTGGAATAGTAAAGATACGCAAACGATGTAAAGATACACAATTGGAATAGTAAAGATACGCAAACGATATAAAGATACTCAGTTTGAAAGAAACACACTCCCACACTTGCAAAACTCTCAAATTCAATAGAAACTCGCATCAGAAAGCCTTACAGAAAGATTCTCAAACGAGAAATGAAAAGATACACAATTGGAATAGTAAAGATACGCAAACGATGTAACGATACGCAAACGACGTAAAGATACACAATTGGAATAGTAAAGATACACAAACGATGTAAAGATACTCAGTTTGAAAGAAACACACTCCCACACTTGCAAAACTCTCAAATACAATAGACACTCGCATCAGAAGCCTTACAGAAAGATACTCAAACGAGAAAAGAAAAGATACACAATTGGAATAGTAAAGATACGCAAACGATGTAAAGATACACAATTCGAATAGTAAAGATACGCAAACTATGTAAAGATACTCAGTTTGAAAGAAACACACTCCCACACTTGCAAAACTCTCAAATTCAATAGAAACTCGCATCAGAAAGCCTTACAGAAAGATACTCAAACGAGAAATGAAAAGATACACAATTGGAATAGTAAAGATACGCAAACGATGTAAAGATACAGAATTGGAATAGTAAAGATACGCAAACGATGTAAAGATACTCAGTTTGAAAGAAACACACTCCTACACTTGCAAAACACTCAAATACAATAGCAACTCGCATCAGAAGCCTTACAGAAAGATACTCAAACAAGAAATGAAAAGATACACAATTGGAATAGTAAAGATACGCAAACGATGTAAAGATACACAATTTGAATAGTAAAGATACGCAAACTATGTAAAGATACTCAGTTTGAAAGAAACACACTCCCACACTTGCAAAACTCTCAAATTCAATAGAAACTCGCATCAGAAAGCCTTACAGAAAGATACTCAAACGAGAAATGAAAAGATACACAATTGGAATAGTAAAGATACGCAAACGATGTAAAGATACACAATTGGAATAGTAAAGAAACGCAAACTATGTAAAGATACTCAGTTTGAAAGAAACACACTCCCACACTTGCAAAACTCTCAAATTCAATAGAAACTCGCATCAGAAGCCTTACAGAAAGATACTCAAACGAGAAATGAAAAGATACATAATTGGAATAGTAAAGATACGCAAACGAGGTAAAGATACCCAATTGAAATAGTAAAGATACGCAAACGATGTGAAGATACTCAGTTTGAAAGAAACACACTCCCACACTTGCAAAACTCTCAAATTCAATAGAAACTCGCATCAGAAAGCCTTACAGAAAGATACTCAAACGAGAAATGAAAAGATACACAATTGGAATAGTAAAGATACGCAAACGATGTAAAGATACCCAATTGGAATAGTAAAGATACGCAAACGATGTAAAGATACTCAGTTTGAAAGAAACACACTCCCACACTTGCAAAACTCTCAAATTCAATAGAAACTCGCATCAGAAAGCCTTACAGAAAGATACTCAAACGAGAAATGAAAAGATACACAATTGGAATAGTAAAGATACGCAATGGATGTAAAGATACTCAGTTTGAAAGAAACACACTCCCACACTTGCAAAACTCTCAAATACAATAGAAACTCGCATCATAAGCCTTACAGAAAGATACTCAAACGAGAAATGAAAAGATACACAATTGGAATAGTAAAGATACGCAAACGATGTAAAGATACACAATTGGAATAGTAAAGATACGCAATGGATGTAAAGATACTCAGTTTGAAAGAAACACACTCCCACACTTGCAAAACTCTCAAATACAATAGAAACTCGCATCAGAAGCCTTACAGAAAGATACTCAAACGAGAAATGAAAAGATACACAATTGGAATAGTAAAGATACGCAAACGATGTAAAGATACACAATTGGAATAGTAAAGATACGCAAACGATGTAAAGATACTCAGTTTGAAAGAAACACACTCCCACACTTGCAAAACTCTCAAATATAATAGAAACTCGCATCAGAAGCCTTACAGAAAGATACTCAATCGAGAAATGAAAAGATACAGAATTGGAATAGTAAAGATACGCAAACGATGTAAAGATACCCAATTAGAATAGTAAAGATACGCAAACGATGTAAAGATACTCAGTTTGAAAGAAACACACTCCCACACTTGCAAAACTCTCAAATACAATAGAAACTCGCATCAGAAGCCTTACAGAAAGATTCTCAAACGAGAAATGAAAAGATACACAATTGGAATAGTAAAGATACGCAAACGATGTAAAGATACACAATTGGAATAGTAAAGATACGCAAACGATATAAAGATACTCAGTTTGAAAGAAACACACTCCCACACTTGCAAAACTCTCAAATACAATAGAAACTCGCATCAGAAGCCTTACAGAAAGATACTCAACCGAGAAATGAAAAGATACACAATTGGAATAGTAAAGATACGCAAACGATGTAAAGATACACAATTGGAATAGTAAAGATACGCAAACGATGTAAAGATACTCAGTTTGAAAGAAACACACTCCCACACTTGCAAAACTCTCAAATATAATAGAAACTCGCATCAGAAGCCTTACAGAAAGATACTCAAACGAGAAATGAAAAGATACAGAATTGGAATAGTAAAGATACGCAAACGATGTAAAGATACACAATTGGAATAGTAAAGATACGCAAACGATATAAAGATACTCAGTTTGAAAGAAACACACTCCCACACTTGCAAAACTCTCAAATTCAATAGAAACTCGCATCAGAAAGCCTTACAGAAAGATTCTCAAACGAGAAATGAAAAGATACACAATTGGAATAGTAAAGATACGCAAACGATGTAACGATACGCAAACGACGTAAAGATACACAATTGGAATAGTAAAGATACGCAAACGATGTAAAGATACTCAGTTTGAAAGAAACACACTCCCACACTTGCAAAACTCTCAAATACAATAGACACTCGCATCAGAAGCCTTACAGAAAGATACTCAAACGAGAAAAGAAAAGATACACAATTGGAATAGTAAAGATACGCAAACGATGTAAAGATACACAATTCGAATAGTAAAGATACGCAAACTATGTAAAGATACTCAGTTTGAAAGAAACACACTCCCACACTTGCAAAACTCTCAAATTCAATAGAAACTCGCATCAGAAAGCCTTACAGAAAGATACTCAAACGAGAAATGAAAAGATACACAATTGGAATAGTAAAGATACGCAAACGATGTAAAGATACAGAATTGGAATAGTAAAGATACGCAAACGATGTAAAGATACTCAGTTTGAAAGAAACACACTCCTACACTTGCAAAACACTCAAATACAATAGCAACTCGCATCAGAAGCCTTACAGAAAGATACTCAAACAAGAAATGAAAAGATACACAATTGGAATAGTAAAGATACGCAAACGATGTAAAGATACACAATTTGAATAGTAAAGATACGCAAACTATGTAAAGATACTCAGTTTGAAAGAAACACACTCCCACACTTGCAAAACTCTCAAATTCAATAGAAACTCGCATCAGAAAGCCTTACAGAAAGATACTCAAACGAGAAATGAAAAGATACACAATTGGAATAGTAAAGATACGCAAACGATGTAAAGATACACAATTGGAATAGTAAAGAAACGCAAACTATGTAAAGATACTCAGTTTGAAAGAAACACACTCCCACACTTGCAAAACTCTCAAATTCAATAGAAACTCGCATCAGAAGCCTTACAGAAAGATACTCAAACGAGAAATGAAAAGATACATAATTGGAATAGTAAAGATACGCAAACGAGGTAAAGATACCCAATTGAAATAGTAAAGATACGCAAACGATGTGAAGATACTCAGTTTGAAAGAAACACACTCCCACACTTGCAAAACTCTCAAATTCAATAGAAACTCGCATCAGAAAGCCTTACAGAAAGATACTCAAACGAGAAATGAAAAGATACACAATTGGAATAGTAAAGATACGCAAACGATGTAAAGATACCCAATTGGAATAGTAAAGATACGCAAACGATGTAAAGATACTCAGTTTGAAAGAAACACACTCCCACACTTGCAAAACTCTCAAATTCAATAGAAACTCGCATCAGAAAGCCTTACAGAAAGATACTCAAACGAGAAATGAAAAGATACACAATTGGAATAGTAAAGATACGCAATGGATGTAAAGATACTCAGTTTGAAAGAAACACACTCCCACACTTGCAAAACTCTCAAATACAATAGAAACTCGCATCATAAGCCTTACAGAAAGATACTCAAACGAGAAATGAAAAGATACACAATTGGAATAGTAAAGATAGGCAAACGATGTAAAGATACACAATTGGAATAGTAAAGATACGCAATGGATGTAAAGATACTCAGTTTGAAAGAAACACACTCCCACACTTGCAAAACTCTCAAATACAATAGAAACTCGCATCAGAAACCTTACAGAAAGATACTCAAACGAGAAATGAAAAGATACACAATTGGAATAGTAAAGATACGCAAACGATGTAAAGATACACAATTGGAATAGTAAAGATACGCAAACGATGTAAAGATACTCAGTTTGAAAGAAACACACTCCCACACTTGCAAAACTCTCAAATATAATAGAAACTCGCATCAGAAGCCTTACAGAAAGATACTCAAACGAGAAATGAAAAGATACAGAATTGGAATAGTAAAGATACGCAAACGATGTAAAGATACCCAATTGGAATAGTAAAGATACGCAAACGATGTAAAGATACTCAGTTTGAAAGAAACACACTCCCACACTTGCAAAACTCTCAAATACAATAGAAACTCGCATCAGAAGCCTTACAGAAAGATTCTCAAACGAGAAATGAAAAGATACACAATTGGAATAGTAAAGATACGCAAACGATGTAAAGATACACAATTGGAATAGTAAAGATACGCAAACGATATAAAGATACTCAGTTTGAAAGAAACACACTCCCACACTTGCAAAACTCTCAAATACAATAGAAACTCGCATCAGAAGCCTTACAGAAAGATACTCAACCGAGAAATGAAAAGATACACAATTGGAATAGTAAAGATACGCAAACGATGTAAAGATACAGAATTGGAATAGTAAAGATACGCAAACGATGTAAAGATACTCAGTTTGAAAGAAACACACTCCTACACTTGCAAAACACTCAAATACAATAGCAACTCGCATCAGAAGCCTTACAGAAAGATACTCAAACAAGAAATGAAAAGATACACAATTGGAATAGTAAAGATACGCAAACGATGTAAAGATACACAATTTGAATAGTAAAGATACGCAAACTATGTAAAGATACTCAGTTTGAAAGAAACACACTCCCACACTTGCAAAACTCTCAAATTCAATAGAAACTCGCATCAGAAAGCCTTACAGAAAGATACTCAAACGAGAAATGAAAAGATACACAATTGGAATAGTAAAGATACGCAAACGATGTAAAGATACACAATTGGAATAGTAAAGAAACGCAAACTATGTAAAGATACTCAGTTTGAAAGAAACACACTCCCACACTTGCAAAACTCTCAAATACAATAGAAACTCGCATCAGAAGCCTTACAGAAAGATACTCAAACGAGAAATGAAAAGATACATAATTGGAATAGTAAAGATACGCAAACGAGGTAAAGATACCCAATTGAAATAGTAAAGATACGCAAACGATGTGAAGATACTCAGTTTGAAAGAAACACACTCCCACACTTGCAAAACTCTCAAATTCAATAGAAACTCGCATCAGAAAGCCTTACAGAAAGATACTCAAACGAGAAATGAAAAGATACACAATTGGAATAGTAAAGATACGCAAACGATGTAAAGATACCCAATTGGAATAGTAAAGATACGCAAACGATGTAAAGATACTCAGTTTGAAAGAAACACACTCCCACACTTGCAAAACTCTCAAATTCAATAGAAACTCGCATCAGAAAGCCTTACAGAAAGATACTCAAACGAGAAATGAAAAGATACACAATTGGAATAGTAAAGATACGCAATGGATGTAAAGATACTCAGTTTGAAAGAAACACACTCCCACACTTGCAAAACTCTCAAATACAATAGAAACTCGCATCATAAGCCTTACAGAAAGATACTCAAACGAGAAATGAAAAGATACACAATTGGAATAGTAAAGATACGCAAACGATGTAAAGATACACAATTGGAATAGTAAAGATACGCAATGGATGTAAAGATACTCAGTTTGAAAGAAACACACTCCCACACTTGCAAAACTCTCAAATACAATAGAAACTCGCATCAGAAGCCTTACAGAAAGATACTCAAACGAGAAATGAAAAGATACACAATTGGAATAGTAAAGATACGCAAACGATGTAAAGATACACAATTGGAATAGTAAAGATACGCAAACGATGTAAAGATACTCAGTTTGAAAGAAACACACTCCCACACTTGCAAAACTCTCAAATACAATAGAAACTCGCATCAGAAGCCTTACAGAAAGATACTCAAACGAGAAATGAAAAGATACAGAATTGGAATAGTAAAGATACGCAAACGATGTAAAGATACCCAATTGGAATAGTAAAGATACGCAAACGATGTAAAGATACTCAGTTTGAAAGAAACACACTCCCACACTTGCAAAACTCTCAAATACAATAGAAACTCGCATCAGAAGCCTTACAGAAAGATTCTCAAACGAGAAATGAAAAGATACACAATTGGAATAGTAAAGATACGCAAACGATGTAAAGATACACAATTGGAATAGTAAAGATACGCAAACGATATAAAGATACTCAGTTTGAAAGAAACACACTCCCACACTTGCAAAACTCTCAAATACAATAGAAACTCGCATCAGAAGCCTTACAGAAAGATACTCAACCGAGAAATGAAAAGATACACAATTGGAATAGTAAAGATACGCAAACGATGTAAAGATACACAATTGGAATAGTAAAGATACGCAAACGATGTAAAGATACTCAGTTTGAAAGAAACACACTCCCACACTTGCAAAACTCTCAAATATAATAGAAACTCGCATCAGAAGCCTTACAGAAAGATACTCAAACGAGAAATGAAAAGATACAGAATTGGAATAGTAAAGATACGCAAACGATGTAAAGATACACAATTGGAATAGTAAAGATACGCAAACGATATAAAGATACTCAGTTTGAAAGAAACACACTCCCACACTTGCAAAACTCTCAAATTCAATAGAAACTCGCATCAGAAAGCCTTACAGAAAGATTCTCAAACGAGAAATGAAAAGATACACAGTTGGAATAGTAAAGATACGCAAACGATGTAACGATACGCAAACGACGTAAAGATACACAATTGGAATAGTAAAGATACACAAACGATGTAAAGATACTCAGTTTGAAAGAAACACACTCCCACACTTGCAAAACTCTCAAATACAATAGACACTCGCATCAGAAGCCTTACAGAGAGATACTCAAACGAGAAAAGAAAAGATACACAATTGGAATAGTAAAGATACGCAAACGATGTAAAGATACACAATTCGAATAGTAAAGATACGCAAACTATGTAAAGATACTCAGTTTGAAAGAAACACACTCCCACACTTGCAAAACTCTCAAATTCAATAGAAACTCGCATCAGAAAGCCTTACAGAAAGATACTCAAACGAGAAATGAAAAGATACACAATTGGAATAGTAAAGATACGCAAACGATGTAAAGATACACAATTGGAATAGTAAAGAAACGCAAACTATGTAAAGATACTCAGTTTGAAAGAAACACACTCCCACACTTGCAAAACTCTCAAATTCAATAGAAACTCGCATCAGAAGCCTTACAGAAAGATACTCAAACGAGAAATGAAAAGATACATAATTGGAATAGTAAAGATACGCAAACGAGGTAAAGATACCCAATTGAAATAGTAAAGATACGCAAACGATGTGAAGATACTCAGTTTGAAAGAAACACACTCCCACACTTGCAAAACTCTCAAATTCAATAGAAACTCGCATCAGAAAGCCTTACAGAAAGATACTCAAACGAGAAATGAAAAGATACACAATTGGAATAGTAAAGATACGCAAACGATGTAAAGATACCCAATTCGAATAGTAAAGATACGCAAACGATGTAAAGATACTCAGTTTGAAAGAAACACACTCCCACACTTGCAAAACTCTCAAATTCAATAGAAACTCGCATCAGAAAGCCTTACAGAAAGATACTCAAACGAGAAATGAAAAGATACACAATTGGAATAGTAAAGATACGCAATGGATGTAAAGATACTCAGTTTGAAAGAAACACACTCCCACACTTGCAAAACTCTCAAATACAATAGAAACTCGCATCATAAGCCTTACAGAAAGATACTCAAACGAGAAATGAAAAGATACACAATTGGAATAGTAAAGATACGCAAACGATGTAAAGATACACAATTGGAATAGTAAAGATACGCAATGGATGTAAAGATACTCAGTTTGAAAGAAACACACTCCCACACTTGCAAAACTCTCAAATACAATAGAAACTCGCATCAGAAGCCTTACAGAAAGATACTCAAACGAGAAATGAAAAGATACACAATTGGAATAGTAAAGATACGCAAACGATGTAAAGATACACAATTGGAATAGTAAAGATACGCAAACGATGTAAAGATACTCAGTTTGAAAGAAACACACTCCCACACTTGCAAAACTCTCAAATACAATAGAAACTCGCATCAGAAGCCTTACAGAAAGATACTCAAACGAGAAATGAAAAGATACAGAATTGGAATAGTAAAGATACGCAAACGATGTAAAGATACCCAATTGGAATAGTAAAGATACGCAAACGATGTAAAGATACTCAGTTTGAAAGAAACACACTCCCACACTTGCAAAACTCTCAAATACAATAGAAACTCGCATCAGAAGCCTTACAGAAAGATTCTCAAACGAGAAATGAAAAGATACACAATTGGAATAGTAAAGATACGCAAACGATGTAAAGATACACAATTGAAATAGTAAAGATACGCAAACGATATAAAGATACTCAGTTTGAAAGAAACACACTCCCACACTTGCAAAACTCTCAAATACAATAGAAACTCGCATCAGAAGCCTTACAGAAAGATACTCAAACGAGAAAAGAAAAGATACACAATTGGAATAGTAAAGATACGCAAACGATGTAACTATACGCAAACGATGTAAAGATACACAATTGGAATAGTAAAGATACGCAAACGATGTAAAGATACTCAGTTTGAAAGAAACACACTCCCACACTTGCAAAACTCTCAAATTCAATAGAAACTCGCATCAGAAAGCCTTACAGAAAGATACTCAAGCGAGAAATGAAAAGATACACAATTGGAATAGTAAAGATACGCAAACGATGTAAAGATACACAATTGGAATAGTAAAGAAACGCAAACTATGTAAAGATACTCAGTTTGAAAGAAACACACTCCCACACTTGCAAAACTGATAGAGCGTTCGGTTACAACGTCTATAAAATACCCTGAAAAACATCATCGTTAGTATAGAATAAGCAGGGATCGTTCAGTCCGGGGAATCAAAAGGGCCTCAACACTTATCATGTTATTGGGGGATTTGATTTGGATTCTAAAACTAAAACGTAAAATAAATCCTAAATTACTTATATACAATTGATCAACCACTCATCACATAACCAAAACACGAATTCTACTCAAGAAACATGTATGACATGCATAGAACAACATATAGGCAGCAAGTATTTTCGATTCTTCTTAAGTCCATTTCAATTCCAATTCTAATTAGAGTCCGAAGCGGTTCATCTAATCGTTAAGACTTCTTAATTATTTAGAATCAACGAAGCGTTCAATCCTAAACATATGCTAAAGAGAGTTCAACATAACGAAGCGTACTAGTTAAACAACAAAGTAGCACATAAGCACATTAAGTCGAATTGGAGACATGTAAGCAAGCATGGCGTCACTCATCTTGATTAAACATGCAAATTCCTAGAACTATCACAGCCCTATATAAGTAGCAATAATTGAGACACGAAGCGCATAACTCGATCAAATACTACTTTGGTGAATTAAATCGCAACCTTAGGAGAACCATGGCCTTGGCTTCCTCAAGCATTGATTTAGATGCACAAATTCAAGGAATAAATTAAAATAAAACCTAAATAGAAATCGAAAACCTGCTGCCCATAGATGCTACACACGGCATACACACATATCTCATGAGTTCATGCAATCAAAACATAAAACCAAAGAAGTCTGAATTTATGTTGTTCATATATGAAACCGAAAATAACATCCAATGATTCATACAATGAATTCAAAATTTGCAGAAAATAAAAAGAAAGATTACAAGTCATGGATGAATCACACATTAGAAACCTTCTAGGATGAAGCAAGGATGAATTCGAATTGGTGGAGGAGGAAGATGAGCACGACTTGGTGATGATGGATGAAGGTTTTTTGCTTGAATTTTCTGGATGTTCTTGGGCAGCAATTCGACTTTGTTTGTGAGAGAATGGAGATGGTGAATTGTGAGGGAGACCATGCCTTTTATAGAGGAAGGAGGAGAGGAGGGGCTGCTAGGGTTTTGAATTGGCTGATCCATGTATTTCCTATTTTTTCTTTTCTTTCCTTCTCAATTGAATGATGATCATCTTTGTTGTTCACATGCATTCTCCCTTCTTCTAGACCACATGCATTCTTCAGAATTATCTCTTTGTTCTCTCCTTCCTTTTTCTTCTTTTGTTTCCTTCTTTTCTTATTTTTTCCATTTAATGGCCGGATGAACCTTCCCTCCTTTGAGGCTGCATACTTATTCCTTTTCATCTTATTCAGAAACTAAATTACTTATTTCCTTTTTCTCTTTTTGTTTCCTTCTTCTCCTCTTTCTTTCCATAATTTCCAAGTCATTATCTCACATTTAATTCTGAAAATAAGGAAAGGAAATAATAAATATAAATCACATATGTTACAGAATTATCGAATAATAAAAATCCTAACCAAACTAGGTTTCCTAGTTCGACAAGGAATACTACTCTATAGCACTCTCGACAATTTCTGCATTTTACACCCGTTTTAGCACCAAAAGGGAACGAACGTCGCTAAAGACTCCTAACTCGACTCAATGACTCTATACTACAATAATAAGGGCTAAGTAAAGTACGAATGGAGGTAAAAATATGTTAAGAACGTCGCACAAAGTGCTCCTATCAACTACCCCACACTTGGCTTTTGCTAGTCCCTTAGCAAAACAAAACAAAACAACACAAAACTCTATTGCCCCTAAATGATTGCCTCAGAATCTCAAAACACATAGCTTTCAAGTTTAAGCATTTGCATGTAAGCATATAAATTCCAAGTTTCATAAACATGTTTCATGGAATGAATAAGTAAGAAATGAGACAATAAGCACATAACATGTTTAGTTAATCCAATCCTCCTCACAAGGCATACTCTCTTCTTTTCACTCAGATTCATGGTTATGATTCACACACAAGTATATGCAAGAGAAAGGATAATAAAGCATGAAATAGCTTTCATATTTCATCAAATGAAAGCTCTTTGTGAATAACAAAAGGAAAACCTCATTTAACAACTAAGTGCACAAATGGACCAAAACCATATGCTCAACTCATGTGATCATCTCCACAAACCAAGTTTTGCTCATTTTAAGAATCATTAGGATCATTAGATAAGGTGAATGTTTAGGCTTAGCTAAAGGCATGGAATATCAAGGAATTACAAAGGTAATCCTATAGACTTAGCAGAGTAAACACCATCCTTATGACACCACACACCATCAAGGGCCAAATATAACAAGTTGGGCCCAATCATCATTTCTACCACAAAGTGAACATGGACAAAGGTCAAATACACATTTTTAGACCTTCAATTACAACTCAACTCCAAATCACAAATGGAAGACAACATCTTTTCTTTCCTTTTTCTTGTTTTGCCGAATTCATACATTTTTTTTTTCATTCATTCATTTTTTTTTCGGCATGATTAGAAGCTTGTTCATATTTTCTTTCTCATCTCTTCCACCCCACATTTATTTCATACATCATCACAACATCATCTCAAAAAAAAAAGTTCTGCCAAGTCTATAGGACAAGGTAGAGGTAACTATACTAAGCATGGAGATAACATAGGTGATGAAGAAAGGCTCAATGTAGGCTCAAATGGGGTTCAACTAAGGGGTCCCAAACATGGCACATATAGGGATACATGGCTGTTTGGCTAAAGTGGTGGAAATCCTAGAAATGATCCATAAATCCTTTTCAAAATCAGAGCATTTTATGACTTAAAAGTTTCAACAATCACAAAAGATGAGTTCTAGTAAATTCTAGAGTCCATTAAAAACTATGGCACATAGTCATTGAATATGCAAAGAATAATGAGGTTCACAAAACAACCACGAAATTTCATATTATCACTCAAGAAGAAAGCATATATAGGCTCAAAAACTCACAGGTTGTTATGGACTTAGACTAACCAAACATGTATGTCATATTACATTCAATCAACTCTCACATGTTCATACCAAATCCACATTATCAATGAAACTTACAATTCAATTCTTATGAAATGCAAAACCATCATCTATGCATTTAGAGACATAATCATCCTAGACTTTAGGGGCATCCTAAGACTCAAAACAACACAATTTTTTTTTCGATTTTTAAAACATTTTTTCGAATTTTTTTCTTTCTTTTTTTGTTTTTAACATGAAAATAAAGCAAAAATCAGCAAACAATGATCATGCAACCCTACCCCACACTTAGAAAATTACATTGTCCTCAATGTAAGCTCAATAATTAGAATGTAATTCATAAGTATAGAATAAGATCACACATCAACACATATACAATTCAACCATAAGAGTGAAGGGATAAGAAAATGCAAACTCCCGTAGACGACTCCTCCACAGGTACGGTTGAAATGGGTTGCCTCCCATGCAGCGCTTAACTTTTATAGTCCTTTAGCCTAGACTCTGCACTTCTTTTTAAGTTGTAAGCCACGCCACTTGGAGTTGTACACCTCCAAATTTGTGCCACTTTGACAATCAAAACTCAATGCATGTTCACTCCACTCTTACACTGTATTGCATCACGAAAAAGAACGTTAGAAGAGTGAAGATGGGAACTCAAATAATAAGTTAATGATTAAGTTAAAGTTAGTATGAGTTAAATTAAATGCAAATCAAAAATCAAAAGTTAGAGTGTGGTGGAACTCCGCTTCTTGCAACACTTGTCGTCCTTCCCAAGTCATTGAGAGTTTCAATCAACTGTTAACAATAGAATTCTCCAACTCTTTCTTAAAACCACTATCTGGCAACTAAGGTATACAAAGACACACAAAATGTTAGTGATTAAGTATAAAATGAAATAAAAGAAATGTTAGCAATTGAATACAAATATAGTTAAACTTAAAGACAATTTTTTTCTTTTTGTTTCGAAATCTACAAATGTATGAGTAATACTAAGTCTAATTGATTTTATTCACACACAATCCTAAAATTTAAGGTACGTGGAGCAGATGAGCTAACTGTGCAATGGACTGAAACAGCCCCCGGTAAGGGTCTTGCTTTATCCGATATACCTTAAAAATTAGAACATCATTTTCTTTTGAAACTATATACATCTATTTATACAAAGTTATCTTCTAAGTTATAAAGTGAGGTGGACGTGCGGCCTAAGTACGTCGTCTAGACACAAACTCATTCCTTTGTTTCAGAAGGCTTGATAGCTAGAATCAGAGATAGTCACAAGGCAGGACTCATTTGTTGGACACCACGGGGGCCACAACCTCGAAAGGATGCTTTCCCAATCGACTCCATCACCGAGATGTATGTCAGTCTATGGGCTTCTGAGATCCAATTTTGTAAACCTTGAACCAGGGTAATGAAAATAGCAAGCCCCTTACTCAGCTCAGAATAAATTTGTGTGTTAGACTGCTCGCAAAGTGTTAATAAAAGCCGCCCTCAACCCCAAGTGACCTTTGCAAGGTACAAATGGAGGGTTAAGGCTAATATTAACAAAATGGACTTTACCTATTCCGTTCACCTTATAACTTACAATAAACTAAGCATAAATAAACATTTAGCTTCCTTAAAAATAAAACTAAGTGTAACAAGTATCCTATATTCATACTACTACAACAATATAACAAATAACAACACAAACTCTATCACAATTAAAATTTACGTTTTTTTTTTAACTTTCGAGTTACTGTTCACAGAAGTACTATTTAAGATTACTATTCACAGAAGCATATTAACTAAAATACAATTATACAATTCACAATATAACACAAAATTAACACTTCAATGCATTGAGAATTAATCAATTCCCCGGCAACGGCGCCAAAATGATAGAGCGTTCGGTTACAACGTCTATAAAATACCCTGAAAAACATCATCGTTAGTATAGAATAAGCAGGGATCGTTCAGTCCGGGGAATCAAAAGGGCCTCAACACTTATCATGTTATTGGGGGATTTGATTTGGATTCTAAAACTAAAACGTAAAATAAATCCTAAATTACTTATATACAATTGATCAACCACTCATCACATAACCAAAACACGAATTCTACTCAAGAAACATGTATGACATGCATAGAACAACATATAGGCAGCAAGTATTTTCGATTCTTCTTAAGTCCATTTCAATTCCAATTCTAATTAGAGTCCGAAGCGGTTCATCTAATCGTTAAGACTTCTTAATTATTTAGAATCAACGAAGCGTTCAATCCTAAACATATGCTAAAGAGAGTTCAACATAACGAAGCGTACTAGTTAAACAACAAAGTAGCACATAAGCACATTAAGTCGAATTGGAGACATGTAAGCAAGCATGGCGTCACTCATCTTGATTAAACATGCAAATTCCTAGAACTATCACAGCCCTATATAAGTAGCAATAATTGAGACACGAAGCGCATAACTCGATCAAATACTACTTTGGTGAATTAAATCGCAACCTTAGGAGAACCATGGCCTTGGCTTCCTCAAGCATTGATTTAGATGCACAAATTCAAGGAATAAATTAAAATAAAACCTAAATAGAAATCGAAAACCTGCTGCCCATAGATGCTACACACGGCATACACACATATCTCATGAGTTCATGCAATCAAAACATAAAACCAAAGAAGTCTGAATTTATGTTGTTCATATATGAAACCGAAAATAACATCCAATGATTCATACAATGAATTCAAAATTTGCAGAAAATAAAAAGAAAGATTACAAGTCATGGATGAATCACACATTAGAAACCTTCTAGGATGAAGCAAGGATGAATTCGAATTGGTGGAGGAGGAAGATGAGCACGACTTGGTGATGATGGATGAAGGTTTTTTGCTTGAATTTTCTGGATGTTCTTGGGCAGCAATTCGACTTTGTTTGTGAGAGAATGGAGATGGTGAATTGTGAGGGAGACCATGCCTTTTATAGAGGAAGGAGGAGAGGAGGGGCTGCTAGGGTTTTGAATTGGCTGATCCATGTATTTCCTATTTTTTCTTTTCTTTCCTTCTCAATTGAATGATGATCATCTTTGTTGTTCACATGCATTCTCCCTTCTTCTAGACCACATGCATTCTTCAGAATTATCTCTTTGTTCTCTCCTTCCTTTTTCTTCTTTTGTTTCCTTCTTTTCTTATTTTTTCCATTTAATGGCCGGATGAACCTTCCCTCCTTTGAGGCTGCATACTTATTCCTTTTCATCTTATTCAGAAACTAAATTACTTATTTCCTTTTTCTCTTTTTGTTTCCTTCTTCTCCTCTTTCTTTCCATAATTTCCAAGTCATTATCTCACATTTAATTCTGAAAATAAGGAAAGGAAATAATAAATATAAATCACATATGTTACAGAATTATCGAATAATAAAAATCCTAACCAAACTAGGTTTCCTAGTTCGACAAGGAATACTACTCTATAGCACTCTCGACAATTTCTGCATTTTACACCCGTTTTAGCACCAAAAGGGAACGAACGTCGCTAAAGACTCCTAACTCGACTCAATGACTCTATACTACAATAATAAGGGCTAAGTAAAGTACGAATGGAGGTAAAAATATGTTAAGAACGTCGCACAAAGTGCTCCTATCAAAAACTCTCAAATTCAATAGAAACTCGCATCAGAAAGCCTTACAGAAAGATACTCAAGCGAGAAATGAAAAGATACACAATTGGAATAGTAAAGATACGCAAACGATGTAAAGATACACAATTGGAATAGTAAAGATACGCAAACGATATAAAGATACTCAGTTTGAAAGAAACACACTCCCACACTTGCAAAACTCTCAAATTCAATAGAAACTCGCATCAGAAAGCCTTACAGAAAGATTCTCAAACGAGAAATGAAAAGATACACAATTGGAATAGTAAAGATACGCAAACGATGTAAAGATACACAATTGGAATAGTAAAGATACGCAAACGATATAAAGATACTCAGTTTGAAAGAAACACACTCCCACACTTGCAAAACTCTCAAATACAATAGAAACTCGCATAAGAAGCCTTACAGAAAGCTACTCAAACGAGAAAAGAAAAGATACACAATTGGAATAGTAAAGATCCGCAAACGATGTAACGATACGCAAACGATGTAAAGATACACAATTGGAATAGTAAAGATACGCAAACGATGTAAAGATACTCAGTTTGAAAGAAACACACTCCCACACTTGCAAAACTCTCAAATTCAATAGAAACTCGCATCAGAAAGCCTTACAGAAAGATACTCAAGCGAGAAATGAAAAGATACACAATTGGAATAGTAAAGATACGCAAACGATGTAAAGATACACATTTGGAATAGTAAAGAAACGCAAACTATGTAAAGATACTCAGTTTGAAAGAAACACACTCCCACACCTGCAAAACTCTCAAATTCAATAGAAACTCGCATCAGAAAGCCTTACAGAAAGATACTCAAACGAGAAATGAAAACATACACAATTGGAATAGTAAAGATACGCAAACGATGTAAAGATACACAATTGGAATAGTAAAGATACGCAAACTATGTAAAGATACTCAGTTTGAAAGAAACACACTCCCACACCTGCAAAACTCTCAAATTCAATAGAAACTCGCATCAGAAAGCCTTACAGAAAGATACTCAAACAAGAAATGAAAACATACACAATTGGAATAGTAAAGATACGCAAACGATGTAAAGATACACAATTTGAATAGTAAAGATACGCAAACTATGTAAAGATACTCAGTTTGAAAGAAACACACTCCCACACTTGCAAAACTCTCAAATTCAATAGAAACTCGCATCAGAAAGCCTTACAGAAAGATACTCAAACGAGAAATGAAAAGATACACAATTGGAATAGTAAAGATACGCAAACGATGTAAAGATACACAATTGGAATAGTAAAGAAACGCAAACTATGTAAAGATACTCAGTTTGAAAGAAACACACTCCCACACTTGCAAAACTCTCAAATTCAATAGAAACTCGCATCAGAAAGCCTTACAGAAAGATACTCAAGTGAGAAATGAAAAGATACACAATTGGAATAGTAAAGATACGCAAACGATGTAAAGATACACAATTGGAATAGTAAAGAAACGCAAACTATGTAAAGATACTCAGTTTGAAAGAAACACACTCCCACACCTGCAAAACTCTCAAATTCAATAGAAACTCGCATCAGAAAGCCTTACAGAAAGATACTCAAACGAGAAATGAAAACATACACAATTGGAATAGTAAAGATACGCAAACGATGTAAAGATACACAATTGGAATAGTAAAGATACGCAAACTATGTAAAGATACTCAGTTTGAAAGAAACACACTCCCACACCTGCAAAACTCTCAAATTCAATAGAAACTCGCATCAGAAAGCCTTACAGAAAAATACTCAAACGAGAAATGAAAAGATACACAATTGGAATAGTAAAGATACGCAAACGATGTAAAGATACACAATTGAAATAGTAAAGATACGCAAACGATGTATAGATACTCAGTTTGAAAGAAACACACTCCCACACTTGCAAAACTCTCAAATACAATACAAACTCGCATCAGAAGCCTTACAGAAAGATACGCAAACGATGTAAAGATACACAATTGGAATAGTAAAGATACGCAAACGATGTAACGATACACAATTGGAATAGTAAAGAAACGCAAACTATGTAAAGATACTCAGTTTGAAAGAAACACACTCCCACACTTGCAAAACTCTCAAATTCAATAGAAACTCGCATCAGAACGCCTTACAGAAAGATACTCAAACGAGAAATGAAAAGATACACAATTGGAATAGTAAAGATACGCAATGGATGTAAAGATACTCAGTTTGAAAGAAACACACTCCCACACTTGCAAAACACTCAAATACAATAGAAACTCGCATCAGAAGCCTTACAGAAAGATACTCAAACGAGAAATGAAAAGATACACAATTGGAATAGTAAAGATACGCAAACGATGTAAAGTTACACAATTGGAATAGTAAAGATACGCAAACGATGTAAACATACTCAGTTTGAAAGAACACACTCCCACACTTCCAAAACTCTCAAATTCAATAGAAACTCGCATCAGAAAGCGTTACAGAAAGATACTCAAACGAGAAATGAAAAGATACACAATTGGAATAGTAAAGATACGCAAACGATGTAAAGATACAGAATTGGAATAGTAAAGATACGCAAACGATGTAAAGATACTCAGTTTGAAAGAAACACACTCCCACACTTGCAAAACTCTCAAATTCAATAGAAATTCGCATCAGAAAGCCTTACAGAAAGATACTCAAATGAGAAATGAAAAGATACACAATTGGAATAGTAAAGATACGCAAACGATGTAAAGATACAGAATTGGAATAGTAAAGATACGCAAACGATGTGAAGATACTCAGTTTGAAAGAAACACACTCCCACACTTGCAAAACTCTCAAATTCAATAGAAACTCGCATCAGAAGCCTTACAGAAAGATACTCAAACGAGAAATGAAAAGATACACAATTGGAATAGTAAAGATACGCAAACGATGTAACTATACGCAAACGATGTAAAGATACACAATTGGAATAGTAAAGATACGCAAACGATGTAAAGATACTCAGTTTGAAAGAAACACACTCCCACACTTGCAAAACTCTCAAATTCAATAGAAACTCGCATCAGAAAGCCTTACAGAAAGATACTCAAGCGAGAAATGAAAAGATACACAATTGGAATAGTAAAGATACGCAAACGATGTAAAGATACACAATTGGAATAGTAAAGATACGCAAACGATGTAAAGATACTCAGTTTGAAAGAAACACACTCCCACACTTGCAAAACTCTCAAATTCAATAGAAACTCGCATCAGAAAGCCTTACAGAAAGATACTCAAACGAGAAATGAAAACATATACAATTGGAATAGTAAAGATACGCAAACGATGTAAAGATACACAATTGGAATAGTTTTGATACGCAAACGATGTAAAGATACTCAGTTTGAAAGAAACACACTCCCACACTTGCAAAACTCTCAAATACAATAGAGACTCGCATCAGAACGCCTTACAGAATGATACTCAAACGAGAAATGAAAAGATACACAATTGGAATAGTAAAGATACGCAATGGATGTAAAGATACTCAGTTTGAAAGAAACACACTCCCACACTTGCAAAACACTCAAATACAATAGAAACTCGCATCGGAAGCCTTACAGAAAGATACTCAAACGAGAAATGAAAAGATACACAATTGGAATAGTAAAGATACGCAAACGATGTAAAGTTACACAATTGGAATAGTAAAGATACGCAAACGATGTAAACATACTCAGTTTGAAAGAAACACACTCCCACACTTCCAAAACTCTCAAATTCAATAGAAACTCGCATCAGAAAGCGTTACAGAAAGATACTCAAACGAGAAATGAAAAGATACACAATTGGAATAGTAAAGATACGCAAACGATGTAAAGATACAGAATTGGAATAGTAAAGATACGCAAAGGATGTAAAGATACTCAGTTTGAAAGAAACACACTCCCACACTTGCAAAACTCTCAAATTCAATAGAAATTCGCATCAGAAAGCCTTACAGAAAGATACTTAAACGAGAAATGAAAAGATACAAAATTGGAATAGTAAAGATACGCAAACGATGTAAAGATACACAATTGGAATAGTAAAGATACGCAAACGATATAAAGATACTCAGTTTGAAAGAAACACACTCCCACACTTGCAAAACTCTCAAATTCAATAGAAACTCGCATCAGAAAGCCTTACAGAAAGATACTCAAACGAGAAATGAAAAGATACACAATTGGAATAGTAAAGATACGCAAACGATGTAAAGATACACAATTGGAATAGTTTTGATACGCAAACGATGTAAAGATACTCAGTTTGAAAGAAACACACTCCCACACTTGCAAAACTCTCAAATACAATATAAACTCGCGTCAGAAGCCTTACAGAAAGATACTCAAACGAGAAATGAAAAGATACACAATTGGAATAGTAAAGATACGCAAACGATGTAAAGATACACAATTGGAATAGTTTTGATACGCAAACCATGTAAAGATACTCAGTTTGAAAGAAACACACTCCCACACTTGCAAAACTCTCAAATACAATAGAAACTCGCATCAGAACGCCTTACAGAAAGATACTCAAACGAGAAATGAAAAGATACATAATTGGAATAGTAAAGATACGCAAACGAGGTAAAGATACCCAATTGAAATAGTAAAGATACGCAAACGATGTGAAGATACTCAGTTTGAAAGAAACACACTCCCACACTTGCAAAACTCTCAAATTCAATAGAAATTCGCATCAGAAAGCCTTACAAAAAGATACTCAAATGAGAAATGAAAAGATACACAATTGGAATAGTAAAGATACGCAAACGATGTAAAGATACAGAATTGGAATAGTAAAGATACGCAAACGATATAAAGATACTCAGTTTGAAAGAAACACACTCCCACACTTGCAAAACTCTCAAATTCAATAGAAACTCGCATCAGAAGCCTTACAGAAAGATACTCAAACGAGAAATGAAAAGATACATAATTGGAATAGTAAAGATACGCAAACGAGGTAAAGATAGTCAGTTTGAAAGAAACACACTCCCACACTTGCAAAACACTCAAATACAATAGAAACTCGCATCAGAAGCCTTACAGAAAGATACTCAAACGAGAAATGAAAAGATACAGAATTGGAATAGTAAAGATACGCAAACGATGTAAAGATACTCAGTTTGAAAGAAATACACTCCCACACTTGCAAAACTCTCAAATTCAATAGAAATTCGCATCAGAAAGCCTTACAGAAAGATACTCAAATGAGAAATGAAAAGATACACAATTGGAATAGTAAAGATACGCAAACGATGTAAAGATACAGAATTGGAATAGTAAAGATACGCAAACGATGTGAAGATACTCAGTTTGAAAGAAACACACTCCCACACTTGCAAAACTCTCAAATTCAATAGAAACTCGCATCAGAAGCCTTACAGAAAGATACTCAAACGAGAAATGAAAAGATACACAATTGGAATAGTAAAGATACGCAAACGATGTAAAGATACACAATTGGAATAGTTTTGATACGCAAACGATGTAAAGATACTCAGTTTGAAAGAAACACACTCCCACACTTGCAAAACTCTCAAATACAATATAAACTCGCGTCAGAAGCCTTACAGAAAGATACTCAAACGAGAAATGAAAAGATACACAATTGGAATAGTAAAGATACGCAAACGATGTAAAGATACACAATTGGAATAGTTTTGATACGCAAACCATGTAAAGATACTCAGTTTGAAAGAAACACACTCCCACACTTGCAAAACTCTAAAATTCAATAGAAACTCGCATCAGAAAGCCTTACAGAAAGATACTCAAACGAGAAATGAAAAGATACACAATTGGAATAGTAAAGATACGCAAACGATGTAAAGATACACAATTGGAATAGTAAAGATACGCAAACGATGTAAAGATACTCAGTTTGAAAGAAACACACTCCCACACTTGCAAAACTCTCAAATTCAATAGAAACTCGCATCAGAAGCCTTACAGAAAGATACTCAAACGAGAAATGAAAAGATACATAATTGGAATAGTAAAGATACGCAAACGAGGTAAAGATACCCAATTGAAATAGTAAAGATACGCAAACGATGTGAAGATACTCAGTTTGAAAGAAACACACTCCCACACTTGCAAAACTCTCAAATTAAATAGAAACTCGCATCAGAAGCCTTACAGAAAGATACTCAAACGAGAAATGAAAAGATATACAATTGGAATAGTAAAGATACGCAAACGATGTAAAGATACACAATTGGAATAGTTTTGATACGCAAACGATGTAAAGATACTCAGTTTGAAAGAAACACACTCCCACACTTGCAAAACTCTCAAATACAATAGAGACTCGCATCAGAACGCCTTACAGAAAGATACTCAAACGAGAAATGAAAAGATACACAATTGGAATAGTAAAGATACGCAATGGATGTAAAGATACTCAGTTTGAAAGAAACACACTCCCACACTTGCAAAACACTCAAATACAATAGAAACTCGCATCGGAAGCCTTACAGAAAGATACTCAAACGAGAAATGAAAAGATACACAATTGGAATAGTAAAGATACGCAAACGATGTAAAGTTACACAATTGGAATAGTAAAGATACGCAAACGATGTAAACATACTCAGTTTGAAAGAAACACACTCCCACACTTCCAAAACTCTCAAATTCAATAGAAACTCGCATCAGAAAGCGTTACAGAAAGATACTCAAACGAGAAATGAAAAGATACACAATTGGAATAGTAAAGATACGCAAACGATGTAAAGATACAGAATTGGAATAGTAAAGATACGCAAAGGATGTAAAGATACTCAGTTTGAAAGAAACACACTCCCACACTTGCAAAACTCTCAAATTCAATAGAAATTCGCATCAGAAAGCCTTACAGAAAGATACTTAAACGAGAAATGAAAAGATACACAATTGGAATAGTAAAGATACGCAAACGATGTAAAGATACACAATTGGAATAGTAAAGATACGCAAACGATATAAAGATACTCAGTTTGAAAGAAACACACTCCCACACTTGCAAAACTCTCAAATTCAATAGAAACTCGCATCAGAAAGCCTTACAGAAAGATACTCAAACGAGAAATGAAAAGATACACAATTGGAATAGTAAAGATACGCAAACGATGTAAAGATACACAATTGGAATAGTTTTGATACGCAAACGATGTAAAGATACTCAGTTTGAAAGAAACACACTCCCACACTTGCAAAACTCTCAAATACAATATAAACTCGCGTCAGAAGCCTTACAGAAAGATACTCAAACGAGAAATGAAAAGATACACAATTGGAATAGTAAAGATACGCAAACGATGTAAAGATACACAATTGGAATAGTTTTGATACGCAAACCATGTAAAGATACTCAGTTTGAAAGAAACACACTCCCACACTTGCAAAACTCTCAAATACAATAGAAACTCGCATCAGAACGCCTTACAGAAAGATACTCAAACGAGAAATGAAAAGATACATAATTGGAATAGTAAAGATACGCAAACGAGGTAAAGATACCCAATTGAAATAGTAAAGATACGCAAACGATGTGAAGATACTCAGTTTGAAAGAAACACACTCCCACACTTGCAAAACTCTCAAATTCAATAGAAACTCGCATCAGAAGCCTTACAGAAAGATACTCAAACGAGAAATGAAAAGATACACAATTGGAATAGTAAAGATACGCAAACGATGTAAAGATACACAATTGGAATAGTTTTGATACGCAAACGATGTAAAGATACTCAGTTTGAAAGAAACACACTCCCACACTTGCAAAACTCTCAAATACAATATAAACTCGCGTCAGAAGCCTTACAGAAAGATACTCAAACGAGAAATGAAAAGATACACAATTGGAATAGTAAAGATACGCAAACGATGTAAAGATACACAATTGGAATAGTTTTGATACGCAAACCATGTAAAGATACTCAGTTTGAAAGAAACACACTCCCACACTTGCAAAACTCTCAAAT
Organism: Argentina anserina; assembly: GCF_933775445.1. NCBI lineage: Eukaryota > Viridiplantae > Streptophyta > Magnoliopsida > Rosales > Rosaceae > Argentina > Argentina anserina. The sequence goes on along the minus strand of NW_026089507.1, from coordinate 314,788 downwards.
ACAATAGAAACTCGCATCAGAACGCCTTACAGAAAGATACTCAAACGAGAAATGAAAAGATACACAATTGGAATAGTAAAGATACGCAATGGATGTAAAGATACTCAGTTTGAAAGAAACACACTCCCACACTTGCAAAACACTCAAATACAATAGAAACTCGCATCGGAAGCCTTACAGAAAGATACTCAAACGAGAAATGAAAAGATACACAATTGGAATAGTAAAGATACGCAAACGATGTAAAGTTACACAATTGGAATAGTAAAGATACGCAAACGATGTAAACATACTCAGTTTGAAAGAAACACACTCCCACACTTGCAAAACTCTCAAATTCAATAGAAATTCGCATCAGAAAGCCTTACAAAAAGATACTCAAATGAGAAATGAAAAGATACACAATTGGAATAGTAAAGATACGCAAACGATGTAAAGATACAGAATTGGAATAGTAAAGATACGCAAACGATATAAAGATACTCAGTTTGAAAGAAACACACTCCCACACTTGCAAAACTCTCAAATTCAATAGAAACTCGCATCAGAAGCCTTACAGAAAGATACTCAAACGAGAAATGAAAAGATACATAATTGGAATAGTAAAGATACGCAAACGAGGTAAAGATACTCAGTTTGAAAGAAACACACTCCCACACTTGCAAAACACTCAAATACAATAGAAACTCGCATCAGAAGCCTTACAGAAAGATACTCAAACGAGAAATGAAAAGATACACAATTGGAATAGTAAAGATACGCAAACGATGTAAAGATACTCAGTTTGAAAGAAATACACTCCCACACTTGCAAAACACTCAAATACAATAGAAACTCGCATCAGAAGCCTTACAGAAAGATACTCAAACGAGAAATGAAAAGATACACAATTGGAATAGTAAAGATACGCAAACGATGTAAAGATACACAATTGGAATAGTAAAGATACGCAAACGATGTAAAGATACTCAGTTTGAAAGAAACACACTCCCACACTTGCAAAACTCTCAAATTCAATAGAAACTCGCATCAGAAGCCTTACAGAAAGATACTCAAACGAGAAATGAAAAGATACATAATTGGAATAGTAAAGATACGCAAACGAGGTAAAGATACCCAATTGAAATAGTAAAGATACGCAAACGATGTGAAGATACTCAGTTTGAAAGAAACACACTCCCACACTTGCAAAACTCTCAAATACAATAGAAACTCGCGTCAGAAGCCTTACAGAAAGATACTCAAACGAGAAATGAAAAGATACACAATTGGAATAGTAAAGATACGCAAACGATGTAAAGATACACAATTGGAATAGTAAAGATACGCAAACGATGTAAAGATACTCAGTTTGAAAGAAACACACTCCCACACTTGCAAAACTCTCAAATACAATAGAAACTCGCGTCAGAAGCCTTACAGAAAGATACTCAAACGAGAAATGAAAAGATACACAATTGGAATAGTAAAGATACGCAAACGATGTAAAGATACACAATTGGAATAGTTTTGATACGCAAACCATGTAAAGATACTCAGTTTGAAAGAAACACACTCCCACACTTGCAAAACTCTCAAATACAATAGAAACTCGCATCAGAACGCCTTACAGAAAGATACTCAAACGAGAAATGAAAAGATACACAATTGGAATAGTAAAGATACGCAATGGATGTAAAGATACTCAGTTTGAAAGAAACACACTCCCACACTTGCAAAACACTCAAATACAATAGAAACTCGCATCAGAAGCCTTACATAAAGATACTCAAACGAGAAATGAAAAGATACACAATTGGAATAGTAAAGATACGCAAACGATGTAAAGTTACACAATTGGAATAGTAAAGATACGCAAACGATGTAAACATACTCAGTTTGAAAGAAACACACTCCCACACTTGCAAAACTCTCAAATTCAATAGAAATTCGCATCAGAAAGCCTTACAAAAAGATACTCAAATGAGAAATGAAAAGATACACAATTGGAATAGTAAAGATACGCAAACGATGTAAAGATACAGAATTGGAATAGTAAAGATACGCAAACGATATAAAGATACTCAGTTTGAAAGAAACACACTCCCACACTTGCAAAACTCTCAAATTCAATAGAAACTCGCATCAGAAGCCTTACAGAAAGATACTCAAACGAGAAATGAAAAGATACATAATTGGAATAGTAAAGATACGCAAACGAGGTAAAGATACTCAGTTTGAAAGAAACACACTCCCACACTTGCAAAACACTCAAATACAATAGAAACTCGCATCAGAAGCCTTACAGAAAGATACTCAAACGAGAAATGAAAAGATACAGAATTGGAATAGTAAAGATACGCAAACGATGTAAAGATACTCAGTTTGAAAGAAATACACTCCCACACTTGCAAAACACTCAAATACAATAGAAACTCGCATCAGAAGCCTTACAGAAAGATACTCAAACGAGAAATGAAAAGATACACAATTGGAATAGTAAAGATACGCAAACGATGTAAAGATACACAATTGGAATAGTAAAGATACGCAAACGATGTAAAGATACTCAGTTTGAAAGAAACACACTCCCACACTTGCAAAACTCTCAAATTCAATAGAAACTCGCATCAGAAGCCTTACAGAAAGATACTCAAACGAGAAATGAAAAGATACATAATTGGAATAGTAAAGATACGCAAACGAGGTAAAGATACCCAATTGAAATAGTAAAGATACGCAAACGATGTGAAGATACTCAGTTTGAAAGAAACACACTCCCACACTTGCAAAACTCTCAAATTCAATAGAAACTCGCATCAGAAGCCATACAGAAAGATACTCAAACGAGAAATGAAAAGATACACAATTGGAATAGTAAAGATACGCAAACGATGTAAAGATACACAATTGGAATAGTTTTGATACGCAAACGATGTAAAGATACTCAGTTTGAAAGAAACACACTCCCACACTTGCAAAACTCTCAAATACAATATAAACTCGCGTCAGAAGCCTTACAGAAAGATACTCAAACGAGAAATGAAAAGATACACAATTGGAATAGTAAAGATACGCAAACGATGTAAAGATACACAATTGGAATAGTTTTGATACGCAAACGATGTAAAGATACTCAGTTTGAAAGAAACACACTCCCACACTTGCAAAACTCTCAAATACAATAGAAACTCGCATCAGAACGCCTTACAGAAAGATACTCAAACGAGAAATGAAAAGATACACAATTGGAATAGTAAAGATACGCAATGGATGTAAAGATACTCAGTTTGAAAGAAACACACTCCCACACTTGCAAAACACTCAAATACAATAGAAACTCGCATCAGAAGCCTTACAGAAAGATACTCAAACGAGAAATGAAAAGATACACAATTGGAATAGTAAAGATACGCAAACGATGTAAAGTTACACAATTGGAATAGTAAAGATACGCACACGATGTAAACATACTCAGTTTGAAAGAAACACACTCCCACACTTGCAAAACTCTCAAATTCAATAGAAATTCGCATCAGAAAGCCTTACAAAAAGATACTCAAATGAGAAATGAAAAGATACACAATTGGAATAGTAAAGATACGCAAACGATGTAAAGATACAGAATTGGAATAGTAAAGATACGCAAACGATATAAAGATACTCAGTTTGAAAGAAACACACTCCCACACTTGCAAAACTCTCAAATTCAATAGAAACTCGCATCAGAAGCCTTACAGAAAGATACTCAAACGAGAAATGAAAAGATACATAATTGGAATAGTAAAGATACGCAAACGAGGTAAAGATACTCAGTTTGAAAGAAAGACACTCCCACACTTGCAAAACACTCAAATACAATAGAAACTCGCATCAGAAGCCTTACAGAAAGATACTCAAACGAGAAATGAAAAGATACAGAATTGGAATAGTAAAGATACGCAAACGATGTAAAGATACTCAGTTTGAAAGAAATACACTCCCACACTTGCAAAACACTCAAATACAATAGAAACTCGCATCAGAAGCCTTACAGAAAGATACTCAAACGAGAAATGAAAAGATACACAATTGGAATAGTAAAGATACGCAAACGATGTAAAGATACACAATTGGAATAGTAAAGATACGCAAACGATGTAAAGATACTCAGTTTGAAAGAAACACACTCCCACACTTGCAAAACTCTCAAATTCAATAGAAACTCGCATCAGAAGCCTTACAGAAAGATACTCAAACGAGAAATGAAAAGATACATAATTGGAATAGTAAAGATACGCAAACGAGGTAAAGATACCCAATTGAAATAGTAAAGATACGCAAACGATGTGAAGATACTCAGTTTGAAAGAAACACACTCCCACACTTGCAAAACTCTCAAATACAATAGAAACTCGCGTCAGAAGCCTTACAGAAAGATACTCAAACGAGAAATGAAAAGATACACAATTGGAATAGTAAAGATACGCAAACGATGTAAAGATACACAATTGGAATAGTAAAGATACGCAAACGATGTAAAGATACTCAGTTTGAAAGAAACACACTCCCACACTTGCAAAACTCTCAAATACAATAGAAACTCGCGTCAGAAGCCTTACAGAAAGATACTCAAACGAGAAATGAAAAGATACACAATTGGAATAGTAAAGATACGCAAACGATGTAAAGATACACAATTGGAATAGTTTTGATACGCAAACCATGTAAAGATACTCAGTTTGAAAGAAACACACTCCCACACTTGCAAAACTCTCAAATACAATAGAAACTCGCATCAGAACGCCTTACAGAAAGATACTCAAACGAGAAATGAAAAGATACACAATTGGAATAGTAAAGATACGCAATGGATGTAAAGATACTCAGTTTGAAAGAAACACACTCCCACACTTGCAACACACTCAAATACAATAGAAACTCGCATCAGAAGCCTTACATAAAGATACTCAAACGAGAAATGAAAAGATACACAATTGGAATAGTAAAGATACGCAAACGATGTAAAGTTACACAATTGGAATAGTAAAGATACGCAAACGATGTAAACATACTCAGTTTGAAAGAAACACACTCCCACACTTGCAAAACTCTCAAATTCAATAGAAATTCGCATCAGAAAGCCTTACAAAAAGATACTCAAATGAGAAATGAAAAGATACACAATTGGAATAGTAAAGATACGCAAACGATGTAAAGATACAGAATTGGAATAGTAAAGATACGCAAACGATATAAAGATACTCAGTTTGAAAGAAACACACTCCCACACTTGCAAAACTCTCAAATTCAATAGAAACTCGCATCAGAAGCCTTACAGAAAGATACTCAAACGAGAAATGAAAAGATACATAATTGGAATAGTAAAGATACGCAAACGAGGTAAAGATACTCAGTTTGAAAGAAACACACTCCCACACTTGCAAAACACTCAAATACAATAGAAACTCGCATCAGAAGCCTTACAGAAAGATACTCAAACGAGAAATGAAAAGATACAGAATTGGAATAGTAAAGATACGCAAACGATGTAAAGATACTCAGTTTGAAAGAAATACACTCCCACACTTGCAAAACACTCAAATACAATAGAAACTCGCATCAGAAGCCTTACAGAAAGATACTCAAACGAGAAATGAAAAGATACACAATTGGAATAGTAAAGATACGCAAACGATGTAAAGATACACAATTGGAATAGTAAAGATACGCAAACGATGTAAAGATACTCAGTTTGAAAGAAACACACTCCCACACTTGCAAAACTCTCAAATTCAATAGAAACTCGCATCAGAAGCCTTACAGAAAGATACTCAAACGAGAAATGAAAAGATACATAATTGGAATAGTAAAGATACGCAAACGAGGTAAAGATACCCAATTGAAATAGTAAAGATACGCAAACGATGTGAAGATACTCAGTTTGAAAGAAACACACTCCCACACTTGCAAAACTCTCAAATTCAATAGAAACTCGCATCAGAAGCCTTACAGAAAGATACTCAAACGAGAAATGAAAAGATACACAATTGGAATAGTAAAGATACGCAAATGATGTAAAGATACACAATTGGAATAGTTTTGATACGCAAACGATGTAAAGATACTCAGTTTGAAAGAAACACACTCCCACACTTGCAAAACTCTCAAATACAATATAAACTCGCGTCAGAAGCCTTACAGAAAGATACTCAAACGAGAAATGAAAAGATACACAATTGGAATAGTAAAGATACGCAAACGATGTAAAGATACACAATTGGAATAGTTTTGATACGCAAACCATGTAAAGATACTCAGTTTGAAAGAAACACACTCCCACACTTGCAAAACTCTCAAATACAATAGAAACTCGCGTCAGAAGCCTTACAGAAAGATACTCAAACGAGAAATGAAAAGATACACAATTGGAATAGTAAAGATACGCAAACGATGTAAAGATACACAATTGGAATAGTTTTGATACGCAAACCATGTAAAGATACTCAGTTTGAAAGAAACACACTCCCACACTTGCAAAACTCTCAAATACAATAGAAACTCGCATCAGAACGCCTTACAGAAAGATACTCAAACGAGAAATGAAAAGATACACAATTGGAATAGTAAAGATACGCAATGGATGTAAAGATACTCAGTTTGAAAGAAACACACTCCCACACTTGCAACACACTCAAATACAATAGAAACTCGCATCAGAAGCCTTACATAAAGATACTCAAACGAGAAATGAAAAGATACACAATTGGAATAGTAAAGATACGCAAACGATGTAAAGTTACACAATTGGAATAGTAAAGATACGCAAACGATGTAAACATACTCAGTTTGAAAGAAACACACTCCCACACTTGCAAAACTCTCAAATTCAATAGAAATTCGCATCAGAAAGCCTTACAAAAAGATACTCAAATGAGAAATGAAAAGATACACAATTGGAATAGTAAAGATACGCAAACGATGTAAAGATACAGAATTGGAATAGTAAAGATACGCAAACGATATAAAGATACTCAGTTTGAAAGAAACACACTCCCACACTTGCAAAACTCTCAAATTCAATAGAAACTCGCATCAGAAGCCTTACAGAAAGATACTCAAACGAGAAATGAAAAGATACATAATTGGAATAGTAAAGATACGCAAACGAGGTAAAGATACTCAGTTTGAAAGAAACACACTCCCACACTTGCAAAACACTCAAATACAATAGAAACTCGCATCAGAAGCCTTACAGAAAGATACTCAAACGAGAAATGAAAAGATACAGAATTGGAATAGTAAAGATACGCAAACGATGTAAAGATACTCAGTTTGAAAGAAATACACTCCCACACTTGCAAAACACTCAAATACAATAGAAACTCGCATCAGAAGCCTTACAGAAAGATACTCAAACGAGAAATGAAAAGATACACAATTGGAATAGTAAAGATACGCAAACGATGTAAAGATACACAATTGGAATAGTAAAGATACGCAAACGATGTAAAGATACTCAGTTTGAAAGAAACACACTCCCACACTTGCAAAACTCTCAAATTCAATAGAAACTCGCATCAGAAGCCTTACAGAAAGATACTCAAACGAGAAATGAAAAGATACATAATTGGAATAGTAAAGATACGCAAACGAGGTAAAGATACCCAATTGAAATAGTAAAGATACGCAAACGATGTGAAGATACTCAGTTTGAAAGAAACACACTCCCACACTTGCAAAACTCTCAAATTCAATAGAAACTCGCATCAGAAGCCTTACAGAAAGATACTCAAACGAGAAATGAAAAGATACACAATTGGAATAGTAAAGATACGCAAACGATGTAAAGATACACAATTGGAATAGTTTTGATACGCAAACGATGTAAAGATACTCAGTTTGAAAGAAACACACTCCCACACTTGCAAAACTCTCAAATACAATATAAACTCGCGTCAGAAGCCTTACAGAAAGATACTCAAACGAGAAATGAAAAGATACACAATTGGAATAGTAAAGATACGCAAACGATGTAAAGATACACAATTGGAATAGTTTTGATACGCAAACCATGTAAAGATACTCAGTTTGAAAGAAACACACTCCCACACTTGCAAAACTCTCAAATACAATAGAAACTCGCATCAGAACGCCTTACAGAAAGATACTCAAACGAGAAATGAAAAGATACACAATTGGAATAGTAAAGATACGCAATGGATGTAAAGATACTCAGTTTGAAAGAAACACACTCCCACACTTGCAAAACACTCAAATACAATAGAAACTCGCATCAGAAGCCTTACAGAAAGATACTCAAACGAGAAATGAAAAGATACACAATTGGAATAGTAAAGATACGCAAACGATGTAAAGTTACACAATTGGAATAGTAAAGATACGCAAACGATGTAAACATACTCAGTTTGAAAGAAACACACTCCCACACTTGCAAAACTCTCAAATTCAATAGAAATTCGCATCAGAAAGCCTTACAAAAAGATACTCAAATGAGAAATGAAAAGATACACAATTGGAATAGTAAAGATACGCAAACGATGTAAAGATACAGAATTGGAATAGTAAAGATACGCAAACGATGTAAAGATACTCAGTTTGAAAGAAACACACTCCCACACTTGCAAAACTCTCAAATTCAATAGAAACTCGCATCAGAAGCCTTACAGAAAGATACTCAAACGAGAAATGAAAAGATACATAATTGGAATAGTAAAGATACGCAAACGAGGTAAAGATACTCAGTTTGAAAGAAACACACTCCCACACTTGCAAAACACTCAAATACAATAGAAACTCGCATCAGAAGCCTTACAGAAAGATACTCAAACGAGAAATGAAAAGATACAGAATTGGAATAGTAAAGATACGCAAACGATGTAAAGATACTCAGTTTGAAAGAAATACACTCCCACACTTGCAAAACACTCAAATACAATAGAAACTCGCATCAGAAGCCTTACAGAAAGATACTCAAACGAGAAATGAAAAGATACACAATTGGAATAGTAAAGATACGCAAACGATGTAAAGATACACAATTGGAATAGTAAAGATACGCAAACGATGTAAAGATACTCAGTTTGAAAGAAACACACTCCCACACTTGCAAAACTCTCAAATTCAATAGAAACTCGCATCAGAAGCCTTACAGAAAGATACTCAAACGAGAAATGAAAAGATACATAATTGGAATAGTAAAGATACGCAAACGAGGTAAAGATACCCAATTGAAATAGTAAAGATACGCAAACGATGTGAAGATACTCAGTTTGAAAGAAACACACTCCCACACTTGCAAAACTCTCAAATACAATAGAAACTCGCGTCAGAAGCCTTACAGAAAGATACTCAAACGAGAAATGAAAAGATACACAATTGGAATAGTAAAGATACGCAAACGATGTAAAGATACACAATTGGAATAGTAAAGATACGCAAACGATGTAAAGATACTCAGTTTGAAAGAAACACACTCCCACACTTGCAAAACTCTCAAATACAATAGAAACTCGCGTCAGAAGCCTTACAGAAAGATACTCAAACGAGAAATGAAAAGATACACAATTGGAATAGTAAAGATACGCAAACGATGTAAAGATACACAATTGGAATAGTTTTGATACGCAAACCATGTAAAGATACTCAGTTTGAAAGAAACACACTCCCACACTTGCAAAACTCTCAAATACAATAGAAACTCGCATCAGAAGCCTTACAGAAAGATACTCAAACGAGAAATGAAAAGATACACAATTGGAATAGTAAAGATACGCAAACGATGTAAAGATACACAATTGGAATAGTAAAGATACGCAAACGATGTAAAGATACTCAGTTTGAAAGAAACACACTCCCACACTTGCAAAACTCTCAAATTCAATAGAAACTCGCATCAGAAGCCTTACAGAAAGATACTCAAACGAGAAATGAAAAGATACATAATTGGAATAGTAAAGATACGCAAACGAGGTAAAGATACCCAATTGAAATAGTAAAGATACGCAAACGATGTGAAGATACTCAGTTTGAAAGAAACACACTCCCACACTTGCAAAACTCTCAAATTCAATAGAAACTCGCATCAGAAGCCTTACAGAAAGATACTCAAACGAGAAATGAAAAGATACACAATTGGAATAGTAAAGATACGCAAACGATGTAAAGATACACAATTGGAATAGTTTTGATACGCAAACGATGTAAAGATACTCAGTTTGAAAGAAACACACTCCCACACTTGCAAAACTCTCAAATACAATATAAACTCGCGTCAGAAGCCTTACAGAAAGATACTCAAACGAGAAATGAAAAGATACACAATTGGAATAGTAAAGATACGCAAACGATGTAAAGATACACAATTGGAATAGTTTTGATACGCAAACCATGTAAAGATACTCAGTTTGAAAGAAACACACTCCCACACTTGCAAAACTCTCAAATACAATAGAAACTCGCATCAGAACGCCTTACAGAAAGATACTCAAACGAGAAATGAAAAGATACACAATTGGAATAGTAAAGATACGCAATGGATGTAAAGATACTCAGTTTGAAAGAAACACACTCCCACACTTGCAAAACACTCAAATACAATAGAAACTCGCATCAGAAGCCTTACAGAAAGATACTCAAACGAGAAATGAAAAGATACACAATTGGAATAGTAAAGATACGCAAACGATGTAAAGTTACACAATTGGAATAGTAAAGATACGCAAACGATGTAAACATACTCAGTTTGAAAGAAACACACTCCCACACTTGCAAAACTCTCAAATTCAATAGAAATTCGCATCAGAAAGCCTTACAAAAAGATACTCAAATGAGAAATGAAAAGATACACAATTGGAATAGTAAAGATACGCAAACGATGTAAAGATACACAATTGGAATAGTAAAGATACGCAAACGATATAAAGATACTCAGTTTGAAAGAAACACACTCCCACACTTGCAAAACTCTCAAATTCAATAGAAACTCGCATCAGAAGCCTTACAGAAAGATACTCAAACGAGAAATGAAAAGATACATAATTGGAATAGTAAAGATACGCAAACGAGGTAAAGATACTCAGTTTGAAAGAAACACACTCCCACACTTGCAAAACACTCAAATACAATAGAAACTCGCATCAGAAGCCTTACAGAAAGATACTCAAACGAGAAATGAAAAGATACAGAATTGGAATAGTAAAGATACGCAAACGATGTAAAGATACTCAGTTTGAAAGAAATACACTCCCACACTTGCAAAACACTCAAATACAATAGAAACTCGCATCAGAAGCCTTACAGAAAGATACTCAAACGAGAAATGAAAAGATACACAATTGGAATAGTAAAGATACGCAAACGATGTAAAGATACACAATTGGAATAGTAAAGATACGCAAACGATGTAAAGATACTCAGTTTGAAAGAAACACACTCCCACACTTGCAAAACTCTCAAATTCAATAGAAACTCGCATCAGAAGCCTTACAGAAAGATACTCAAACGAGAAATGAAAAGATACATAATTGGAATAGTAAAGATACGCAAACGAGGTAAAGATACCCAATTGAAATAGTAAAGATACGCAAACGATGTGAAGATACTCAGTTTGAAAGAAACACACTCCCACACTTGCAAAACTCTCAAATACAATAGAAACTCGCGTCAGAAGCCTTACAGAAAGATACTCAAACGAGAAATGAAAAGATACACAATTGGAATAGTAAAGATACGCAAACGATGTAAAGATACACAATTGGAATAGTAAAGATACGCAAACGATGTAAAGATACTCAGTTTGAAAGAAACACACTCCCACACTTGCAAAACTCTCAAATACAATAGAAACTCGCGTCAGAAGCCTTACAGAAAGATACTCAAACGAGAAATGAAAAGATACACAATTGGAATAGTAAAGATACGCAAACGATGTAAAGATACACAATTGGAATAGTTTTGATACGCAAACCATGTAAAGATACTCAGTTTGAAAGAAACACACTCCCACACTTGCAAAACTCTCAAATACAATAGAAACTCGCATCAGAACGCCTTACAGAAAGATACTCAAACGAGAAATGAAAAGATACACAATTGGAATAGTAAAGATACGCAATGGATGTAAAGATACTCAGTTTGAAAGAAACACACTCCCACACTTGCAAAACACTCAAATACAATAGAAACTCGCATCAGAAGCCTTACAGAAAGATACTCAAACGAGAAATGAAAAGATACACAATTGGAATAGTAAAGATACGCAAACGATGTAAAGTTACACAATTGGAATAGTAAAGATACGCAAACGATGTAAACATACTCAGTTTGAAAGAAACACACTCCCACACTTGCAAAACTCTCAAATTCAATAGAAATTCGCATCAGAAAGCCTTACAAAAAGATACTCAAATGAGAAATGAAAAGATACACAATTGGAATAGTAAAGATACGCAAACGATGTAAAGATACAGAATTGGAATAGTAAAGATACGCAAACGATATAAAGATACTCAGTTTGAAAGAAACACACTCCCACACTTGCAAAACTCTCAAATTCAATAGAAACTCGCATCAGAAGCCTTACAGAAAGATACTCAAACGAGAAATGAAAAGATACACAATTGGAATAGTAAAGATACGCAAACGATGTAAAGTTACATAATTGGAATAGTAAAGATACGCAAACGATGTAAACATACTCAGTTTGAAAGAAACACACTCCCACACTTCCAAAACTCTCAAATTCAATAGAAACTCGCATCAGAAAGCGTTACAGAAAGATACTCAAACGAGAAATGAAAAGATACACAATTGGAATAGTAAAGATACGCAAACGATGTAAAGATACAGAATTGGAATAGTAAAGATACGCAAACGATGTAAAGATACTCAGTTTGAAAGAAACACACTCCCACACTTGCAAAACTCTCAAATACAATAGAAACTCGCATTAGAACGCCTTACAGAAAGATACTCAAACGAGAAATGAAAAGATACACAATTGGAATAGTAAAGATACGCAAACGATGTAAAGTTACATAATTGGAATAGTAAAGATACGCAAACGATGTAAACATACTCAGTTTGAAAGAAACACACTCCCACACTTCCAAAACTCTCAAATTCAATAGAAACTCGCATCAGAAAGCGTTACAGAAAGATACTCAAACGAGAAATGAAAAGATACACAATTGGAATAGTAAAGATACGCAAACGATGTAAAGATACAGAATTGGAATAGTAAAGATACGCAAACGATGTAAAGATACTCAGTTTGAAAGAAACACACTCCCACACTTGCAAAACTCTCAAATACAATAGAAACTCGCATCAGAAGCCTGACAGAAAGATACTCAAACGAGAAATGAAAAGATACACAATTGGAATAGTAAAGATACGCAAACGATGTAAAGATACAGAATTGGAATAGTAAAGATACGCAAACGATGTAAAGATACTCAGTTTGAAAGAAACACACTCCCACACTTGCAAAACTCTAAAATTCAATAGAAACTCGCATCAGAAAGCCTTACAGAAAGATACTCAAACGAGAAATCAAAAGATACACAATTGGAATAGTAAAGATACGCAAACGATGCAAAGATACTCAGTTTGAAAGAAACACACTCCCACACTTGCAAAACTCTCAAATACAATAGAAACTCGCATCAGAAGCCTTACAGAAAGATACTTAAACGAGAAATGAAAAGATACACAATTGGAATAGTAAAGATACGCAATGGATGTAAAGATACTCAGTTTGAAAGAAACACACTCCCACACTTGCAAAACACTCAAATACAATAGAAACTCGCATCAGAAGCCTTACAGAAAGATACTCAAACGAGAAATGAAAAGATACACAATTGGAATAGTAAAGATACGCAAACGATGTAAAGATACACAATTGGAATAGTAAAGATACGCAAACGATATAAAGATACTCAGTTTGAAAGAAACACACTCCCACACTTGCAAAACTCTCAAATTCAATAGAAACTCGCATCAGAAGCCTTACAGAAAGATACTCAAACGAGAAATGAAAAGATACATAATTGGAATAGTAAAGATACGCAAACGAGGTAAAGATACCCAATTGAAATAGTAAAGATACGCAAACGATGTGAAGATACTCAGTTTGAAACAAACACACTCCCACACTTGCAAAACTCTCAAATTCAATAGAAACTCGCATCAGAAGCCTTACAGAAAGATACTCAAACGAGAAATGAAAAGATACACAATTGGAATAGTAAAGATACGCAAACGATGTAAAGATACACAATTGGAATAGTTTTGATACGCAAACGATGTAAAGATACTCAGTTTGAAAGAAACACACTCCCACACTTGCAAAACTCTCAAATACAATAGAAACTCGCATCAGAAGCCTTACAGAAAGATATTCAAACGAGAAATGAAAAGATACACAATTGGAATAGTAAAGATACGCAATGGATGTAAAGATACTCAGTTTGAAAGAAACACACTCCCACACTTGCAAAACACTCAAATACAATAGAAACTCGCATCAGAAGCCTTACAGAAAGATACTCAAACGAGAAATGAAAAGATACACAATTGGAATAGTAAAGATACGCAAACGATGTAAAGTTACACAATTGGAATAGTAAAGATACGCAAACGATGTAAACATACTCAGTTTGAAAGAAACACACTCCCACACTTCCAAAACTCTCAAATTCAATAGAAACTCGCATCAGAAAGCGTTACAGAAAGATACTCAAACGAGAAATGAAAATATACACAATTGGAATAGTAAAGATACGCAAACGATGTAAAGATACAG